>NW_001889921.1:83676-84559 GCF_000143565.1 Laccaria bicolor S238N-H82
TACGTTTTCAGCAACTGCAGACGACCCTGCTCTCAAAGCCGCCCTTGAGAGTTACCATCGGCAAGGCCTGACTTCAAACAAGAAGATTTCTGCGCTTCTCAAAGCTGATTACAATATAGACATCAAGTTAGCATTTTATCTTTACTTCGAGTCGTTCACTTTGTGTCTGACAGTTATTTTTCTACTTTAGGGACTCTGCTGTCAAGCGCCGCCGCAAAGAGCTCTCTCTCATGGGTAGTCGTATAACGACTGCCACCATGCCATACAACGACGCCCTTCAGCTTATTGTCTCGGAGATGGACGATGACATCAGCGGCTCCCGTGGGCTTGCCAACGTCAAGAGTCGCATCGCATTTAAACATGGAGTTCATCTTTCCCGCGACTTCATATCTGAAATCATGCATGCTTTCGACCCTAGAGGCTTTGACCATCGGGAACCCGGATCCAAGAAGACAGTCCGCGTCAAGAAAAACCCCCTCGGTATCCATGAGCGCTGGGCCAGAGACGGCCACGACAAGCTTTACTCCATCGGTTTTCCAATATGGGGAGTTGTAGACGACGCGAGCTCTAGGTGGCTTGGTGCATGGGTAGTGCTGAGTAACCGCATGGGGAGTATCGTGGCCTATCTCTTTCTTTGTCTCGTTGAAGAGATCGGAGGTGAGTTGTCTCTTTAAGCTTACCTTTTCATACTTATCTGAATGGGAAAATATTTCAGGTCTGCCCCTTGAGTTCTCGACGGATTGTGGTTCTGAAACAACACAGATATATGGCATTGTCAATGCCCTAAGGTCTTCATCTCTCTTCGATGTTATGTGCCGGCCACTGACCTCACTCATCCCTCTTGTATTGATTTAGGGAAATGTTCCACGCTGACATTGATCCT
>NW_001889921.1:84609-118610 GCF_000143565.1 Laccaria bicolor S238N-H82
TACCATCTAGTAGTACTACTGTGACGTAGCCCTTCAGTATCTACAACATACATGTTTATGTTTTCTCCGTATGTTTTCTCTCTTTATATTTGTAAACCGTACATCGTACATATATAATAATTGGAAATGGTGTTTTTTGATCTTTCTCACGGAGACAAACCCTGACACGTATACCGTTGGATACTCTTTACCCCCCATTCGTGGTTGAATCGTCAACCGATTGGTGTATGCATTGCACGCTAGGCACTTTAGTTAGGCTGAGCCCCTACGTGCATGCAAAACCTTTCAATTTCAGATGATATCACCTCACACTTCTCGATTTCTATGATGTTCATCTCAGCTGCCGCCACCAGGCTTCGTTCCCAATGCTTCTACATCTACGCTGGATCTTCAGTACCTTTATTCGCTGTCGACCAGGTTCTCCGGAAGTTCTGCATTCGAAGCATGCCAGTACTTATGTATCGTGTTTACCAGGAACTTACCTCACCACATTCACGAACTGGCAGCCTTGCATTTTCCGTAAGTCTGCAGGTCCTGTGTGGACGCCCCTCCATCAGCATGGGTGCGCACATGAGGACAAGCCTGCTACGGCGTACATTGAGAGTGCCACTGGTATCAGTGGTAAGTACCCCACCCCACTCATTTACTGCGTCCGCGGAGCCACACTCATGGGCGTCTTCTTAGCGTCCATCATCTCCTGGCCCTACCCCAGTGGCGTACTTCCCACATACGGAGGCGGGCGATGCCATGTTCAATTATTTCAAACAAGTTGTCGCGTGCCAGCTGCTCTCTTAAGTTTGTGCATGTCATTGATGTGAGTTTGCTCTTTTGCTCGGGTGGGTGGTGGAACTGATTGGACAGCCTGAATCACCCAGCGAATGGTCTTGTCGAAGAAACTAGTAAAGGCAAGGTCTGGTACGCATACTATCGATTTTTAATTCGTCCGACGCCGGAATTCTTCTTGTGAGAGCATCCGTTCTCATAACAGTTAGAGGTGCGCGTCCACTTGTTCGTTAGTAGTCACTGGTTGTTCACAAGCATTATGTAGGTTTTAGAAGTGCATTTCTGAATGCACGCGTAGTCGTTCTTGTCTCCGATGTGGTGAGGAACGAATAACAGTGTCTTTGGATACACCGCGCGCCTCGTCGTGCATATTGGCAACCGGCTCAAGAAGACGCCCCCGAAGATTCTACAGTGGATACCGTGTACGTCTTCAACAACCGTTTAGTGCCGGTCCTATCCTATCGATGAGAAAGCCAGCACTCACCTCTTAAAGCCCTTGGTGACCTCCTTAACCCGGCCCGGTACGCCTCTAAACCACTCTTCGTTGGGCACTTTATCCAAACTCTCCTAGGTATTGTCGGCCTCACGTTCAACCCCTCAATCCTTTTCCGGAAGGTGCCCACCCGTAAGTCGTGGCAACATATCTGCCGAACCCTCCGTCTATACATACACAATTGTGCACGATAACGATGTGTTCCGCAAGGCATTATCAATCGCGGAATTTGTAGACTCATCTAGAGAAACGAGTCAGCAATGGAGATGGTGCGTGGGGGGTGCACTTGCTGTAGCTTCCAAATAGAGCTAGATTTCGCTAATAGATCCTCCTTCCGGGTGAATCACCGCCTGTATACGGTGTCTGGACCATTGTCAACAGCTTCATCGAAGCTCAAAATACACGTCTAAGACGTATGTATTTCTATTCGACGATGTGAACTGTAAGAAGGACTATTGTATGCCTTGTTTTTTTATTATGTATGTGTCTTGAAGTTGTCAATAATATCCGCAGGTGCTCATTCTTCCCAATCGAACAGTGCCGAATAGGTCTTCTGACCTCAGAAAATTACGAGACCTATAAAAGCCGCAAACGCAGATTACTTCAGTCGGCATCTGCCTGCTGTTTGCTCATTGACCTCCTGTGGTCTCTTCGCCTCCTCGTCAATGTCGTCGAGTCACAATCGGAATCCCAGAGGTGTTAACCAGTATGCCCCCGTTCGTAAGTTTCGTTTGTTAAATTTTCCGATGATTTATTTGCTCATGTGCATGTACGTTTTCAGCAACTGCAGACGACCCTGCTCTCAAAGCCGCCCTTGAGAGTTACCATCGGCAAGGCCTGACTTCAAACAAGAAGATTTCTGCGCTTCTCAAAGCTGATTACAATATAGACATCAAGTTAGCATTTTATCTTTACTTCGAGTCGTTCACTTTGTGTCTGACAGTTATTTTTCTACTTTAGGGACTCTGCTGTCAAGCGCCGCCGCAAAGAGCTCTCTCTCATGGGTAGTCGTATAACGACTGCCACCATGCCATACAACGACGCCCTTCAGCTTATTGTCTCGGAGATGGACGATGACATCAGCGGCTCCCGTGGGCTTGCCAACGTCAAGAGTCGCATCGCATTTAAACATGGAGTTCATCTTTCCCGCGACTTCATATCTGAAATCATGCATGCTTTCGACCCTAGAGGCTTTGACCATCGGGAACCCGGATCCAAGAAGACAGTCCGCGTCAAGAAAAACCCCCTCGGTATCCATGAGCGCTGGGCCGGAGACGGCCACGACAAGCTTTACTCCATCGGTTTTCCAATATGGGGAGTTGTAGACGACGCGAGCTCTAGGTGGCTTGGTGCATGGGTAGTGCCGAGTAACCGCATGGGGAGTATCGTGGCCTATCTCTTTCTTTGTCTCGTTGAAGAGATCGGAGGTGAGTTGTCTCTTTAAGCTTACCTTTTCATACTTATCTGAATGGGAAAATATTTCAGGTCTGCCCCTTGAGTTCTCGACGGATTGTGGTTCTGAAACAACACAGATATATGGCATTGTCAATGCCCTAAGGTCTTCATCTCTCTTCGATGTTATGTGCCGGCCACTGACCTCACTCATCCCTCTTGTATTGATTTAGGGAAATGTTCCACGCTGACATTGATCCTTCGGTACTCCCCGCCCACCGATACGTGCGCAGTGTACACAACATTGGCATTGAGCGATCCTGGCTTCGCTTAAGGCTGGAGCTCGGAAACAATGCCGTACTTGCCTTCCGACGTGGCATCGATGATGGGATTTACAATTCCAGTGACACGAAACATCAGTATGTTTTTGGCTTATCGTATCGAAGTTTATCTACACCACCTAATCATTTTCTCTTCTTTTATTTAGCGAACTTTGTCAGTGGATTTGGCCGAAGCTCCTGCGTCAAGAGCTTGCCAGTTTTATCACTTTTAGGAATGGTGTCCGTATGCGCAAGGACAAGAACAAGGCCGGCCCATCTGGTTGTTCACGGAACGAAGCTTTCAGCCTTCCCGAATCATGGGGAGGTGTGAACTGCTTACTTCCTCTCCCAGAAAATGGTCTTGCGATTATCCATGGAATGAAGGCTGCTTTGGGAGGACCTGCATTGCTTGATTTCGTGACTCCCGAGTTTGCGCAACAAGCAGAGGCGGCCTATGAGGAGCTAGGCGTGACTGATCTGACGATGGAAAATGTTTGGCTCGTTTTTCAAGACCTTTTGCCCCTGATAGCTTTTTAGAAACTGTCGATCTCCGATTCCTGTTCCATGTACACAATTTGAGATTATTAATGATGGTCAATTTGAGGTTCAGGTCTCGATGAGGTGCAGGTTCGATTTGCATCGTTCAAGTTTTCAGGCTTTTTGCAATCCATCCTTCCCCCAACTCCTCCTGCTTGATAGTCTCAGAGAACTCACAACGAATTGTCAAGGATGACCACCTGCTCAAAATGCAGCCATACTTTCCTTCGACTTGAAGAAGGCCGTGATTGCGCAAAGTGTAAAGCCCGGGTACCTGGACTCTCAAAATCAGAGATAGCATTTCTCAACGTAAGGGGCAGAACCACGAACCATAATTTAAATTTCTAAATGCACTTGGTGTCTTGGCCAATTAGGAAAAACCACAATGCGCAACTTGCGGTGTTGTTTCGAGCAAGATAAAACACCCTCTATGCCCAATTTGTATTGAACATTACAGTCCGTCTTTTCAATTACTGTTCCAAATGGCCAATACTAAAGCAGATCGCAGAGAGCGCGGAGAATGTTCCGGCATCAATTCTGAAGTTGCGAGGAATGGCAGATATCCTCTTCGGTGATGATGCGGAAGAGAATATCACTCCGGCTACTAGTTCAACCGAGCAGGGTGGAGACGTTTCGGAAATCACATCTGCCATTCTAGCCCGGGCAAAGGTTCACCAGTCCCAGGCATCAGGCCCGAGGCTTCACAACACCGTTCGCACTGCAGCATCAATAAGCAACCCGTCTACTTCCCGCCCAGATTATAAATTTCAGAATCTCAACAAGGCCCAGAAGGTGGTGGCTGAGCGAAAAAAGAAGACGGAAGAGGCTAAGCTTACTGAGGTTGGAATACGACTTGCCGCTACCCTTTGGATACTCGATAATTCGTCAAACTTAAAAAAGGCCAAGACACCCACTCAGGTACTGCGTGTCTTGTGGAACTTGTCAAGAACACTGATACAAACTCTGTCCCTCCCACAGGTCACTCCCCTCCGTGTCGTTCAAATCGTAGATCCAGATTGCGGAACAGGGTTAGTTCTCGATCAAATTTTTGGAGCGGTGAGGGAGAGCTTTCAGAAATTAAGCCCAGATGAAGTTCCTCTCAGTTGGTGCGCTTTTCTGAAAGATTTCTCCCATTCAATGTGCTGAACGCACACCATTTAGGTCCAATGTGACATGTTACGCCCATGAAAACCAGACGAAGTATTCATCACTGGAGCACATCGATCGCACGAAATCAATAGCCTTTACTTATAAGAATGAATTTCTCCTAAAGAAGCTAGGGCCTACCCGCCAGCTAGAAGATCGGTTCATTGAAATCCGATTTATTTTCACAAAGGGCGAAAGGGTTTGTTTGTCCTCTGTTTTCTTGTGTTTTTATCAAGGAACTCAGACGATAAAATTTTCTCACAGAATCAGCGCGCAAACGACAATGATGAATTGGAATCACACCAACTCCAATCTAGGCTGTCCCTTGTCTCGAAGAGAAAGCGGCTCGAATCTTCCAGCGTCTCTACCACGTACAACAGTGCAGCGCTGAGTGGTTTAACCAAAAGTTCAGCAGCTCCCCGATATGAAGTACTCAAAAGTGCTTACAGGCCACCAGTGCGGCCAGTGGCCGCAAAGTTTAACTGGTCACGAGACGTTGAGATGGTAATTTGCAACTTTACCAGAACGACTGCCCGATATATTCAGGAAGGGCCAGACAGTGGTCAAGTCGTGATGGAAGCCTCGAGAAAGCGAGAAGTAATCGAGGTTGCCGAAACGTCTCTATCTGAGGAAGGTGGGGCTGGGTTCATCGGAAATGGCTCAACAAAACGGGGTATATATGTAAGTTCCTGATCTTACGTTCACGTCAAGAATTTGCTGGTTGATCATAACATTTGTTCAGGCCAGGTTCGAGGGACAGGAGTATGTTATAACAGTACCAATCGACCTTCAGATGTCCCACTGCGATGTCCAGGACATTCTTGAAGCCGAGTTTAAACTTCTGTGTCTTGGTGATTCCTTCAAAATTGCGTTCGATGCTCATGCATCGAACAAGGGTGTGGTGACAATTCCCAGTACATAATTTCCACAGCATCCGACGATTTATAATACTTACTGGCTTTGCAGAGTTTTATTTCAATTTCAAAGGTGCGATTCTAGGTCAGATTATCCCATCACCAACTTCGAACAGCCGCCCACTTCCCTATCTCAACTTTTTGGCCACGCCTCTTCTTCCATGTGGACCCGTTGATGCACCTGTGAAAAAGTTTACTGGAAATGGAAGCATTGGGGATGCGGATGACCATATCACTCGTGCAATTCACGCCTTTGCTCACTTTTCCGTTCTATATTCTCAGGAAAACCTTCTGTTCTGCGACCTTCAAGGTAAGATACCTTCGTGTTTCTGTTCAAATGGGGTTATTACTGACCATATTTCCAGGGGCTCTCGATATCAAAGGCCACATGTGCCTCATCGATCCCCAAGCTCACACGTAAATCATATATCATCCTCGTTTATTCCACGTTCTCACGTTTTCATAGTTCGTCAGCTGCTACTGGTCCGAGGCATTACTGGGACAGAGGACCGGTTGAGATCGCAAACTTTCTAAAGCAACATCAGCCTGCATGCGGAAACAACTGGATTTGCAACGCACTAAACCTCGACAACTTAGTTTTTGAGCCCAATGATGACATCGCCCAGTCTGAGTCCCCACCAAAGAAACGGCTGGCTGCTAAACGAGGAAGCCTTTCGTTTATCACCAACCCTGACACTTAATTTTGAACGCTTAGAATTTCTTGTAATTTACGGCCTGAGTTCTATGTATCTTAGATGATTGAATGCATGACTTACCCGAAGCCTGGACTCCCTTGGAGTGCCATCATCAGCCTATCGGATTCTCTTGGCCGTTGGTTCACAAGCATCGTATGCCTCGGAATCAAGTGCCCTCATTTCAATCGGCATGCACCAACCCTTCTGCCGCATCGAAGTGTGGTCCTGCTATTGTTCAATGTAGCTATGATGCGAAAGCGCAATTTCACTGACCATAAGCTAACCTTCTGCCGTGCAGAAGTATGGCTTGCTATTGTTGAATGCAGCTGCCGTGCAAAATCAAACTTTACATGCAACTTACTCCCACATTGCGACAAGTAAGGTTCCACAGAATGCATCGATTTTTCTTGTAAGAGCCGAGATGGAAGGGTGTCGCAAGTTTGGCAGAGAAAAGATGTAAGCAAAGAACTGAATAAAAACCTCAGATCCCACAAAGCATACCATCAACCCTTCAATGGCTCACCCAAGTCGAGTTCGCTGCCCACCCGGCACACAATATGGTGAGGACCACATTTTTGCGCAGCCACAACAACGGGAAATGATTCAAAACAGATGAAATCATCGTCGAAATTGACGATGCGACAGGATGCATCCATCTCATCGGTTATACACTCCTGCCGCGCAGCCCAAGGTTGGTGAGCCACATTCAACAGAAGTTTTGTTTGATAAGCAGCCTACCCAGTCAAATTATCCACTTGATGAACGGGGGTGGCAGGCATCCATTGCGCTTCACATCGGACAATGGGGAGGGCAGGGGAGACCAGTTGAATGGTGGTGGTGCTTCCGCTAACAATCACGGCTGCATCAGCCAAAAGAATTAGATACTGCACTGTTGACATTGCTTCCACACCAAGCTTTGAATTCATTACGATATCTCAAGTATGTATTGTACTTCAAAATTCTATCACGCTACGGAAGAGGTCAGACATTACGATGTGCGACTTTCTGCATTGTCTCTATTGCGTGTGGCCATTGATTATTTTCGGTGTTCGGAATTCCGTAGAATAGATGGTGGTTTGAAATATTAGACAGTAGCGGGGTTGCATGGACATTGCGTTCACGCGAGTGTTTATTACCGTCAGCTGCTTCAAGGGTATGACTACAAACCGTGCCCTGGTATATAATAATTCCATGTGGTGTAACGGTCTAACGGGCTGCCTTCTGTGTGTAACGTGAGGTGCGCCTGATTCCTGTAGCCGCGTGTTCGATTCCGGGTCAGTGATGAACTTCCTATTATTGTCCCTGTCAGGTATGTCAAAATACATTTTTTCACCTTATAAATGGTGACCACTTTCCCTTGCCTTTGAGGCATACAATAACATTGCCAGGTTATTTTGGAGTAAAATGGGCCAGACACTATTACTTCAGTGTAATCCTGGCAAGCTCGATTTATTTTCAGAGTTTACCACGACCACAAGTTCCTAGGGTAATAATGTATATCTGTGTCACATCACGCAAGGCCTCACAAAGTAGGACCCCAGCATGCTAAATTTAGTTCGAAGAGAAGAAAAGATAGACCTGCTCCTGATCGCCAACCGTACCTGGGTTTCTTCTGCATTTGGTAGAAATCCCCCTTCCATCAGTCGATGGGTTATTTTGAGGAACCCCATGTCGGAGTTAAATTCCTAGATGCCGACGCGTGTCGCGCTCAAATTTAAATTGATCTTGGCTCCCCGGGTCATGATGAGAAGAGAGCGCGACGAGTTGAACTCCATCATGCACATCCCTTGTCGCACACGTATCGTCGCGCGATGCGACGCGCCCACTCGACAAGTGGTTACCACGGTAAATAATATTGGTTCATGGTCTACACGATGCTACAAGATGCAAACAAGATGAGGGTTTGGACGGGTAGCTATACTTACATAGATGTAGGAGAGCGGGAGTGGTTTAGGGATGCCACTGCTCCCTTCCATAGTCCCTTGCTACTTGAAAGGTTGATGACCCCCGCCGCCAACTTGAACTTATGCATGTGCATGTGGTGGACTTCAAATATTCTGAGCTCCGCTTCTTGTGGAAACAAGGTTTCTACGCAAGCACTTTGGAAACCCTGGGTTGTTCAGGGGAAACCAGGGTTTCTGGATAGTTTAATCCCTCCAATAGCCCTCTACCGCCCACTTCTCAACGGATATGGGATTCCTTGCACAAAATATGTGCCGAATTTTTGTGAGGGCTCGTGGCTTCTATCAAGAACCCCCTCTGCTTGCCCACAAATTTTGTCAAATTTTAAAGTCGTCATCGAGCTTGAACGCGGTACGCGGGCCGATACCCACTCATTGTGCTAACCATGGGCGTTTCTCGTTTTGTATGTTTTTCAGTTAATTTATTATAAGTGTTTCTCTGGGGCGTGGCCTGCTCTGTGGACTCGACTCCAGTCTCTATGGAATCAAAGCTCGAGGCAACAGATGTGTTTTTTTTTGGGTCAGCCGGATTAGGAGGGTCATGCACAGGTAATTGATTCCATAGACGCGCCCAACTTCACGAAGGCACAAGGCGCGGGGTTGGTGTGCAACGTCCTGGGATATTCGGTCGAGGTGAATCCGCGACCTCGTCTTATGAGGGTTGGCACTTTTGACTTCATATGTACTAATTTTACAACGAAATCTGTTCGCTTTCAATCAATTCAATACACAGGGATGGTTATCAATGTTCCAGCTTTCCAATTCATGATGTACAGGTACAAAATGTCAATGATACCATATAAAAGTACGTCTTCTTTGCGCCGAATTGCGATTTACATACTGATACCATTTTACCATCACTCCCCTCCCCATTAGACAAGGCAATTCAATAGGAGCAGCCCACTCCAGAATTTCGGGAGTTTTTGTGTTGTTTGGAACTGTCACAAGCGACACTTGGTCCAACGCCTTCCAAGTCCCTGGCCACCAGAAGAGTGAGTCCAGGGAAAGCCAGTCACTTGGACCTGGCAGATCTTCTATATAATGTGAATGAATAGAAAGGTGAATCTTCTCGATGTTATTGTGGGGTTGACATGTCGCCAACGTTCTCGAAATGAGTTGGAGTTGGGCCGATGGTGGCGGGTCATACGTTCTGCTGACATCGCCATTGGCGTGGTGCGTTTGAGTGAAATATTCAAAACGGACAGAGAGTGTAATGTGTTCGAGGCAAGAAAGGATACCAAGATCGACATCTGTTTCCGTCAATTAATGATGAAGTTAGGGAAAACACAATACATACCCAAGGCATCGTAAAGATAAAGTTCCAACTTGCGAAGCGAGGCAGCAGATATTGCAAGAATTTCCTGGACGTGCACTATCCAAGGCTCCCGCACCTCCAACACCTTCAAGTCAGAGAAATCGAATAACGAAGAGAAGTCCAACGGTGAACAAAAAGTGTTAATGCCTATAAGCACAAGTTCCTCCACCTTCACCCGACGTGCCCAAACCGGAATAGTATCCGAACCTGATGGCGTTAACTCGAAAAAAGGGGTTATCTCGAGTCGCTTGAGGTCGGGGAGATGTCGTAACAGATCGATGGGAACGCCATAGGGCCACAGAACGAAGGTGTGCAAGCGACTCTGTGATAAAAGAACGACAAGGTGTTCTCGGAAGGTTTCATTGCATTCCTCCCATCTGTTGTTCATAGAGAGACAGAGGCGCCCAAGGTTCTGACTCCGTTCTGTAATCTGCGAGAGAACGTAGGAGCTGCCGGTCAATTCTTTGCGTTTGAATTGTCCTTCCAAGGTAAGGGACTCCATTCGCTCGAGAACAAAGGGATATTTCTGGATGACATCGGCAAAAAACTCGAAAGTAAGCAAGCTCCCGGTGCTGATATCCAAATTTTGGAATATCTTTGAGAAGCAAAACGGTCGAAGAACCGGATACGATTGAGCTAGTGCGAGAATCGTAGGGACGTCTACGGGAATGTCGTTGTAGGTGTCGATGATGTGATACATAATATCGGGAGGGAGTGGGAGATTCCAATGCGTGGTGCACAGCTCCGAGTCTGTAATCAGCCACCTGCGGAATTGTTGGAAGAAGGATACTCTGGAGAGTGACTTCCACGGTCCCTTACGGAAAAACTTCAACATGGCGTGTATGCAAAACTGAGATTGTAAAGTGAGTGGGAGTTCGGAGAGGGTTGCGGCAGCGACGCTCACGATCAGGCAACGTGCAGGCTGTAATCGATGATTGGTGTCAAGCGGCGATAATTGACGCCCATGCGTTGTTGCAGCTTGCTTGCGCTCGTTTTGCTTGTTTGTGCGACGAGACTTAGCCAAATACTGATGCAGATCTCCTATCGCAATCCTGATTTTGAACTACCTACCATACAAGAGGTCTCATGACTGGGTTGTTGTCTCTACCACCTGAGCTTCTCCAGGAAATAGGCACTAAGGTAGGTCCATTTTCATGTTCCATGAGTCCAGTTTCTCTAAGGGCCATTTCTTACTTCAATCTTTTTGGCAGAGGACCCGGGCCGACAGGACTCTACGTTTAATATGCAAACAGATCAATTTTGGGCTGGAGCCGCGAATTTTGTCAACAATTGCGTTATTATCGATATCCCAGCTCGAACACCTGGTTGCCGCTGAGCCAAAGCCATCACCTACTGCAAAATATGCAACCCAACTAAACGTTTACCTATATGACCTGTTTAACGAGAACAGGGGTTTAACGTCTGAAGAGGAGGCCAAAATCAAGTTATTACTTGTCCCAGCTATTGGGTCCTTGACTGGGGTCCGTAAAGTCTTGTAAGTCCAATGCCCTGTTCCAAGGCACATGGTATTGATGCATTTCACTAGGGGCTGGCTCACGTCTGACAGTGACACCGATCCAGAGTGGGCCGTCCTCCAAGTTTTTGATGCCCTTGCGTCGCTTCCATTCCTAAATGATCTTCATCTGTGCTGTTGGCCTGTTTCCAACCCTTTCTTGCAGCTGCGACGATTGCCACACCTCGAAAATTTGACCATTACCCGTGAATCTTGGCAGGATGATGATTGCATCACCGTTATTCCCATTGCGAGACTTATTAATTGGAGTCAACCCAAGTTGACAACGCTTACAATCAATAATAACCGATATCGCGACTAGTATCAGAATGCGCCGAACTTGAATGACCTTCTTTCGGAAACATCCAAAAGTTCGGTGTTCTTGAAAATCACACATCTTACCTTGAAGGGGCTGCCTGTAAAACTGGATGCCACCGTACTTTCCCATTTGAGATCACTGATCTCTCTCACTACTGATGTTACCTTCTCACCGCCGGATCAAGTTTCGGATAATCAAGGTGCTGGATTTTCGTCAGGAGATGTTTGGTCGGTTTTGTGGTTCGAAAAAATCCATCTGCAGGAAATTATCACAGATGTCGTCCAATCAGCCCTCATCGAGTATCTAGCATCATTTTCTGGTCTTCGACGTCTCATACTTACTGAAACACCATATGACATGCCGCCACAGGTGTCTGATCAACTTGCTCTCAAGTTTTATGAACAGGCTCTCCAGAATCACGTCCATTCCCTCGACGCTCTTGAAATCAACACCAATTACGAAGGGAAATGGTCTTTCGCGAGCCACTGCTCCAGCATAATAATAAAATGTACACGCCTTACGTTCCTCAAATTATCCATCAACTCTGAGGATATGGCGGAAGAAAATAACAATAAAGAGGATTCATCCGCCAGCGGAGGCAATGTGATTGTAAGTGCTCCCACATTTGTTCAGTCATACACTTACAAACTCTCGTTTAGTGGTCGCTCTTGGATATCTGTGCAGCTCTCCCTGCTTTGAAGACTCTTAAATTGTTCAGCACTTCCACATATGGAACGGTCACTGCCAAGCATTGCGCTCGGACAAATGCTAAGATCATCAAGAATGTGACAAGCTATAAGCCAACCACCCCCAGTCATGCATTCCGCATTTTCATAGATCGGGATGAATTTGAGTTGCAGCGGGATGAGTTGGGTATGAACCTCGGATACCGATGTACTCTATAGCCATCGGTGGGGTTAAGTATTGGTAAAGAGCAAAGCTGAGCTACGAGAACATAATCACAAATGTAGAGGATGTTCGGGAGAATGAAAGGAACTCAATATAGACAACAAAATGATGTTACTTTCCTTTCTTTCATTAGCTACATCACAAGCCGTAAACAGTAAATTTCGGAACTCGGCGAGGAAGCCATGGAGTTGGTGCAATACGAAACCGGGAACGCTCGCGCCATGTTCAGCGTCGGATTGGAAATGTGGAGGTGCTTGGAGTCTAGAGATGAGAGACAATGTATGTTAGGGTTATGAAAATGACGAAAGAAGAGCGTGTACATACACTTGATGCTGCTGATGATGTTGCAAGGCAGACGCGAGCTGCTCAACGGCCATGGCGGCTGCGATGGGTGCGTGGGATGACGGTACCATCTCGTCAAGGGTGCAGTCTATCAGGAGTTTCAACTGTATTAAGCTGAGGGCTGGCTGTGCATCTTTAGGTGTGGAAGATATGCGGGCGCTTCATAGCATCAAAACCAAGTGCGGAGTACAAGACTATCTGGTGTTGGTTAGTTGGGTAAAGGAGTGGGAAGGACGATGAACTAACCTTCCCCTCGGCAGCCCCGAGGTCTGTATGCAACCATTGGGTATTGGGATTGGAGAACGACACGCGGGAAGAGTCGACAAATTTGACGATGCGTATGCCTCAACTGTGTGTGTAAAACGAGGTAAGTAATATGAAGTTGTAAGGTTAAAAACGGACCATTAAGGTTCGGACGAGACATCCAAGAGCGCCCGCAAAGAATGAAGCAATTCGCTGCCCGTATCTTCTCGAGGTCGAGGATCCTCCATCGCATGCTTGAGGTTCGGGTCGACTGCTTGGGTGGCCAGTCTAGGGTGAGTAGCTAGGGTAGCTTCATTAGATGCGGTGTATGCAAAAGGGAAGAAGAAAAGTTGTATCCGGTGGAATCCATCGTTGGCCCAAGATCCGCAACCCGGGGGCCGAGTTTTTCGTCGGTTATTCTCCAATCCGACGACGCTTGGTTGACCTTCTGCGATGTCACATGTAACTTGAACGACTCTGAAACTACTCTCCCGTTCGAAGGTGAGTTCAGAGTCGCGCCAGCAGAGAACGCAGACGGAGGGGTATAGGGAACAAAAGTATGCGAGGAGGTCAGTGCGGAGTGGCCAGCCGGAATTTTTGGGATGGGGGAGGGGTAAAAAGGGATGGTGTGCGGCGACATGGATGAAGGGAATGATGTGCTGTGACGTGGTCGTAAGTGGAGAGGTTGATTGCAGAAGAGTTGAGACTTACTGAGATTCTGGATAGATGATGGCATTTCATCAGATGACATTCGGAGAAAGTGAGGAAACAGCGTACGATTCCGGGGTACAGAATCGTCCTGACAGCTGCACATTCGGCTTTGAGCTTGCCCCCTGGGCAGTCCTCGAATTCAAAGAGGGTTTGCCGGACGGGACTAGAGAACGAGACGCGCGAGGCAGAAGTCGACGAAGGTGATGGTGCGGCCGCCAGTCCTGTTCAACAACGTAAGATTGATGGAGGCGCGAATTTGGGAAAGGGGAACAGACCGTCGACGCTTGCGCGAAGTAGTATCCGAGCATGCCAGCGCCAGGGAGGAGGCATTTCGCTGTTGATATCTTCTTGGACTCAAGGTTAGCTCAGATCCTCTATTGCATGAGCTTTAGGCTCAGGCGGCGGCTTGAGTGGCCAATCTAAGGTAGGTAGCTTCGTGAGATGCAGCGCATGAAGAAGAAAAGAAGAAAAAATGTACCTGGTGGGATGCATCATGGGCGCGAGGTCCGCAACGCGAGACCCGAGCCCGTGTAAAACTTTCTCCCAGTTGAGAGTGGATGGTCGACCTCCACCTGTCATTTGAACGACTCCGAATCGGCTCTTCCATTCACAGGTTGGAAGTCCGGGGTCGCTCCAGCAAAAAACACGAGTGGAAGGGGTCTGGGTTGGGTATAGGGTGCGGAGGTATGCGAGGAGGTTGTGCAGTGGCCAACCGGGGTTCCGGGGATTGGGGGAGGGGTGGCGGTGTGCTGTGACGTCGTCGTTAGTTGGTGAGTTGACTGTATAAAAAATGAGACGTACACAGCGTGAAAATAGTTTTGTAGGATGTTACAGTTGCGATTGATATTGGACGTGCATCCTCATGAACGAGGAAGAAGGAAGACCAGGGTGGTTTGAGCACGAAGCTGTGTGTATGCGTTGTTTGCGCTCGTTTGGCTTGTTTGTCGACGGGACTTTACCAAATACTGATGTATTTAGATCTCCTATCGATTGTGATTGAACGCCTCATACCGCCTACTATACAAGAGGTCTCATGACTGGATTTTTGTCTCTACCTACAGAGCTTCTCCAAGAAGTAGCCGTCGAGGTAATTTCGGTTTTATGCTCCATGAGTCCAACTTCCAAGTGCCATTTCTTACTTTAATCTTTTTGGTAGACGACCGGCAAGACTCTACGTTTAGTATGCAAACAGGTTAACTTTGCACTGGAGCCGCAAATTTTGTCGAGAATTCGGTTATCGTCGATAGATCTACCATCCCAGCTCGAGAATCTGGCTACCGCTGAGCCAAAGCCAACACCTATCTCAAAATATGCTACCCAGCTCAACATTTGTGCCAGCTTATATCCCTCGTGGCATGAGAGCAGGATTTTAACGTCTGAAGAGGAGGCCAAAATTAAGTCATTCCTTGTCCCAGCTGTTGGGTCCTTGACTGGGGTTCGTAAAGTCTCGTAAGTCAAATGCCCTGTTTCAAAGCACATATTGATGCATTTTAGGTGGTTCACATATGACTCTGATCCAGAGTGGGCCATCCTTCAAGTTTTTGATGCCCTTGCGTCGCTTCCATTCCTAAAGGATCTTTATCTGCGCTATCGAGCTATTCTAGATCCTTTCTTTCAGTTGCGACGATTGCCACACCTCGAAAATTTGACCTTGATCCGTACATCTCGGCTGTATAATGATCCCAGCGCCATTATTCCCGTTGCGAAATTGATTGGTTGGAGTCAACCGAAGTTGACAACACTTACCATAATTCATGACCCACATGATAGGAGCGCGCCGAACTTGAATGACTATCTCTCGGAGACATCCATGTTCTTGAACATCACACATTTTAGCTTGAAGGGGCTGTCTTTGAAACTGGATGCCACTGTACTACCACATTTGAGATCGCTGATCTCCCTTACCACTGAAGGTATCTTCTCACCTCAGGATCAAGTTTCGGGAAATCAGGGTGCTGGATTTTCCTCAGGAAATATTTGGTCGGTTTTGCGGATAGAAAAAATCCATCTGCAGGAGATTGTCACAGATGACGTCCAACTAACCCTCATCGAGTACCTAACATCATTTTCTGGACTTCGACGTCTCAAACTTACTCAAGCATCGCTATATCGAACGCTGCCACAGGCGTCTGATCAACTTGCAATCAAGTTCTATGAACAGGCTCTCCAGAATCACATCCATTCCCTCGACTCTCTTGAAATTAACACCAATTATGAAGGGAGTTGGTCTTTCACCAGCCACTGTTCCGGTATATTGAAGAAATGTACACGCCTTACATTTCTTGAATTATCCATTAACTCTGGGGATATGGCGAAAGAAAAGGACGATGAAGACAATTCATCCGCGAGCGGAGACAATGTGATCGTAGGTGTTCCCACATCTGTTCAGTCATACACGCTTTCAAACTTCCTGTTCAGTGGTCACTCTTGGATATCTGCGCAACTCTCCCTGCTTTGAAGAGTCTTAAATTGTTCAGCGCTTCTCCCAGACACAGTCAAGGGTTCAGATGTGGAACCGCCGCCGCTAAGCATCGCGCTCGGACAAATGCTAAGATCTCCAGGAATGTGACAAGCTATAAACCGATCACCTCTAGTCGTGCATTCCACATTTTCGTATTTGGGGATGAATTTGAGTTGCGCTATGATGAATTAGGTATGAAGCTCGGATACCGACGTGTAGATCGAATCACAAAACAGTGATCCATCGGTGCAGTTGAGTATCGGTAAAGACCAGAGCCGAGCTACGAGAACATAATCACGAATGTAAAGGATGTTCAGGAGAATGAAGGGCAATCAATATAGACTTCCTCTGAGGTCGTTTTTGCAGCTTCCAAATTCATGTCTTACGGATAAGGGTGTGAATACATACAAATAAACCGCCGGTATATATCGGGCGATCACTGAAGCCTCAAAGAAAGACGTGCTTAAGTTTTGGGGTTGGTGAAATCATGCCACTACAATGCCCCGGTTCAGAACGTACATTCGTGTGTTTTAGTTGGGAGTCAGATTTGTGCGCCTCTGACCCTTTGCGTTGATCCCGTCATTACGCGGAGGCTCACTCCCAAATTTTGACCAACCCTGGAGGCATGGCGAGAAAAAAATCAAAATTGCACAATTGGCGAAGCTGCACATGGTACAAGGTCTAAAAATATAGAATTTTCAAACAAACTCCACAGCTGGTGAACCACTTCGCATTGGGTTATTTCAAAAATCTGTCCAGTCACGATCAAGCATGAGAATGGTTTGTCCAGTAGGACTCCCCATAGTTTAAAAATAGTTCCTCTGCAATTGCTACACTTTTTGCTGCACAAGAAATGTTAAACGCCGTCAAGTAAACGCCCTGTCAACACTCACTTGTCACGAGGACGATTCGATGAACCCCATCCACGTCGATGACTAGTTATGTCAACCACAAAGTTAGTGCAGAATGGAAAGGGAACAAAGGCGTATCAATTACCTGTCGCGCAACAATTCGGGTTCTCCGAATGGTTTAAGTATCGCATCTCGTTCCCGAAAATTGCAGAATCAAGAACATACTTATGTCGTGTCCAGGTCAAATATGTAGTTTAGCTTCAAATGATTGCACAATCTGTCAAATAGAAGATCAGGTTCTAGAAATAACACTGCATTTGGATGCCGCCTACACGTCTAACGTCGTCATGGCGGTGCCCTCTCTGGGGATTAACTCGCCGGCATATTCTAGTAAAAGTCATCCCGCCGCTAGGAAGTCCGGGTATCAAAAGCACGGAATATTTTATACCTCCAATAATTACTCCTTTGGCTAGCGCGCATTCAAGGGCGTATGCCCCACTTCCGTATATCACTCTTCGCGATTTTAATTGGCTGTAGTTTGTGAAATAAAAACCTCATGTAGCTTCGATCGGAATTTGATCAAGCAACGGTACCTGGAACCTCCCCTTTTGAATGTCATAGTTATTTAGACACTTTTTCTTCTTATGCCGTCCTCTGAATGCAATGAACATCATGGAGCAGTGCGCATTTTAAAAAAAAAGAAACAGACCGAGCATCACACTTGACGCAGAGTTCTGGATCGCATTCACGCGCCGACGCCCGGCAACTACTCCACTGGAGACTTCGTGGCATGGACCTTTGTGCTGGCAGGGTGGAAGACTTTGGTAAATTTAGAAATTGCTGTGTACAGTGGTGATCGGGCTTCCACAAGATTGTGGTGTGAATCCGAGCACCAACGTGCTCACTGCATTATAGAAATAAGAAGTTGAAGCCTTACCGAATTCTGGGAGGACGAGTTCGCTTGGACTGGGAGAATCGTAACTTGTGTTTTCTAGAATTTTTTCGTTTTCGAACGGTAGATGAAAACCTATCAGAAGGTACACTGCAAGTCGGAGTTGTCGTAATGAATTGTAATATATACGTACCTCAGAGCAAGTTTTCCCGCAAATAATAGCGAGACCACATGGGATGGTATCGGGAGTGAGCTTGAGAATCCCTTCGAACATTGTTATATCATCGGGATTGCTCCAAGGTGAAGATTCCTAAGGAGAAGAATGTCCAAACGGGTTATAAGATAATGGGAGTGTGGGCCGTACCAAAAGATTCTTTTCCTCTGAGTCGAAATCTTGTAATTTAAAACAGAGCGCGCCACACGGTTCAACCTTTGACAATTTCATGCTCTCATTCGTTTCCGTTGCCTTGGCGGGTTCAATCGGGGCAAACTTATATGCCCCCGAAGCCTCGTCAAGCAGTTGAGATTGGGACAAAAAGTATTTATGTCTTTTGAAATTACTGCGAATATCTGGGTATCAATCAAGTATCAATGACCCATTTTGTTGGGAGACAGTCTGAATTGGGGAATTGAGCTCCAGGCCAAATTAATGAGTCTCTAAGAAAATAAGTGACTAGAATGAATAATCCTTTGGGAATAAGTATACCGACCTTTGTGTGGTGTCCCATAACAAGCAGTGGCGGAATTTGTGATGCGGGTAAGGCTAAAAAATCCGAGATCGTCCACATTTTGGAGTGTACACTAACTGGGAAAAAAGAATGTCTGGTCATTTTTTGGACAAAGTTGGTGCTGTAACACAAGAACCAAACATTTTCAAAACTAAGCTCAGGTGTATGAGACATAGCTAAGGAGGTGTAGATTGTACATACCAAGTCTGGGGATGAATGAATGAAAACTCAGGATAAGGCAGAGCATTCACTGTGACAACTTCCAAAAATGGGATTTGACAAAATAGGAAATTCTGAATGACTGCAACCTACTGAAAGCAATTCACAACTTGAGGAAGAGATATTTTGATTACTGGATCTCCCTGCTATTGTTATGAGCTTCATAAAGTCTTTGGGCTAGAAAATTTATATCCTCCCCTAAAAGGTAAATTTGAACTTGTTCTCCACTTTATGTATTTTTCACTCAATATATTTGTTGAAATGAGGAAAAATGACTCCCTATTAATGTTTGTAGTGTGTATAATACAAAAGGTAGGTAGAAATGTTAAAATGACCATTGCATGATGTCTGTAGAAGTTTATTTCCAGAGTTTTTCTGAAAGTAAACAAGTATCTACAACATTGGTCCTTCTTTTCTGCAAGAAGAAAAAATGCTACCACCCTTTTGAGTTAATCCATGGAGACTCAGGATGTCCTTTAAACAACACCTGAAGTATAATATGATAGCAAATAAATTTACACTGGGTATAACTTGAATAGTCCCCAAGAAAAGTACATTTTGCATAGAGCAATCGTCCTGGACCAATCCTTGACATTTTTCTTGGTGAATTGGGGCTGAAAATATTTCACAAGGCACTTCTCATACCTAGGAACACTATCCCAAGGAAATAAACAGAGGTCCTATTCATACAAGGATCTGAGACCCCCAGACCTTTCTAGGCCTGATTTGGAAATCTCTCTGTCATGCTTCAGTGAGCTTTGTGGGCCATTTGAGAAGCATCTGTGCCCAAAACTCAAGAGATAGGTAGAAGCACTTGGCATGGACATTTCAAAACACCCATATTAACTGTAACCCCTTGGAAGCAGGGTTTCTGGGAACCATATTGACTATATGTCTCTTGATTTTCACAGTTTCTTGAAGTTTTATTAGCCATTAAATGCTTTATTCCTGGCAATGTGGTCAAATCAGATCATGGAACAGTAATAGTTATGTATATGTACAATACTATGACAATAGATACCTTCTCCTATCAATCCTGGGCAATATTTGCAACTGCAAATGTCCAAGGAGGGGAATCAATTCAAATTCACTTTTTTGGGGAGACTATAGAATTTTATATCTCAGAGACTTTATGGGGCTTATGACAATAGCAGGGAGATTGAGTGTTTAAAATATTTCTGCTTCAAATTGTGAATTGCTTCCAGTAGGTTGCAGTCATTCAGAATTTCCCATTTTGTCAAATCCCATTTTTGGAAGTTGTCACAGTGAATGCTCTGCCTTATCCTGAGTTTTCATTCATTCATCCCCAGACTTGGTATGTACAATCTACACCTCCTTAGCTATGTCTCATACACCAGAGCTTAGTTCTGAAAATGTTTGGTTCTTGTGTTACAGCACCAACTTTGTCCAAAAAATGACCAGACATTCTTTTTTCCCAGTTAGTGTAAATTTGTGAGGCCCAAAAATCAACCTCCGCACGGTTTCGTTTTGGATTTCTTCCACTTTTTTTTATCGCTTCAAAGTCAATAATACCGGTTGAAATAAAGTATGTGCTTACTGTCAGGATCGTTAAATTCCTCCTGCCGAGCAAATGTGCTAACGTTCTCGAGGTATTCGAAAACTGGGAAATGGGGATCGTTTATGTATGTAGGGCATAATATTATTATAAATGCTAACATAAGGTCCTGGACCACGTCTCGCTGAGTACTCTGCGATATTGGAGTGCAGCTGAAATAGCTTGGACATGGTTTCCATCGAGCAGCTTCGATGGTGGCGCAAGATGCCTGGAACGAGTCGCTGCCATCGACGAGATTGTCGAAGTAGAACTCTTCAAAGCCCTCTACAATGGTGACCTGAGAGGGGTGGTGAGACGTAGAGACTCTAGGTGATCGCAGCATTTTGGGGTTATGTGCAAAGACTAATGAGTGTTCGACGACACTCTTCTTGCTCCCAGGCGAAAAACTCTGTATAAACGCCCCGTCTTCAGCTCGTGCGAAATCCAGCTCTGCTTGTTGTTCGTTGATACGATCAGATAAGAAATCACCTACGTCCATTAGCTGAGAACATAAAAATGTTCAAGGATGCCAGGGATTGTCGGGTCTGCTGAGGAAATAAGTACGGGGTTTGTCTGAGATGAAAGAGTTAGTATATTGGTATCGGTAGGTATCACTGATGATTGGCCCGAAGACGCTATGGGTATGGAAGTTGAACTCGAGTCGCCTAGAGGGAGCCCAAAGTGAGCCGTTGAGAAAGAAGTGGCGCTTAGTCATTCACTGAATAAGGCCACCTTGGTTAGACTCTTACCATCATCATGGCAGAACGCACAAACGCGAATATGTTGTTCGCAAACTTTAACCAGGACTTTTCGTATGTTTCCAACGCTCTGAATCGTCAGAAAGCTCACTGGAATCACAGATGTGTGTCAGTGGGGACACGGAAGGGCTATTGCATCACCAATTGTGATCCTTTTGGCCGTGTTTATACCATGAGTGCGTAGTGACTTGTCAGACCGTCCAAGAGGCTCGTTGTCGCTGACTTGCTGCTAGATGACGGGGCGCGAGGGATAGTCGAGATGCTGTTCTGCACATCGCTGATAGCCCTTGTGGGTGCAGCCGATCAACCACAATCTAGCCCACGGAAGCTGCAGATTGTCAATACAAAAGTGAGTCGTTTCGACCGCTGTGTTTGATAGCAAGAGTAACTCACCAGCAGACACCCCAAGCGTCAATCCATGATATGTGAACTTCTCTTTCCGTCATCAATCCTCGCTGTCAAACTCAACCGCAAAACCCTCGTCATCGTGTTGGAAACCGAGATATATATCTACGATATCTCGAATATGAGGTTGCTACACGTTATAGAGACCACGCCCAACCCAGAAGGTGCGTTTGCTCTTCTCCCGATGCGAATCTTGACAACTAACAAAACAAACAGCCATCTGTGCTCTCTCCCCATCAGCGGACAGCTCCTACCTCGCCTACCCATCACCCGTGCCCTCACCAACAACACCCCTCGCAACAGCAACGTCAGTCCCACCCCCCGCGTCAACCTCACCCCAAAACCAGTCCGGCGACGTTCTCTTGTTCTCAACCCGCTCGCTGACCGTAGCCAACGTCATCCAGGCGCACAAAGCACCCATCTCCTTCCTCTCCATCAACTCCACCGGCTCCATCCTCGCCACGTCCTCCGAGAAAGGCACCGTCATTCGCGTATGGAGCATCCCGGGCGCGGAGAAGCTTTATCAGTTTAGGCGCGGGACGAGGGAGGCGCGGATATATTCGATAAATTTCAATGTGGTGTCGACGTTGTTGGCTGTCAGCTCGGCGCATGATACGGTGCATATCTTCAAGCTTGGATCACAGAAATCGTCAGGTTCGCCGGGCGCCAGCTCGTCTTCCAAGGGTGGTGGTGGTGATCAGCCTTCTAGCCCGCCGGCGTCGATTGATAGTAGGGAGGGTGTGCAGGATTTGGATAGTGGGTATGAGGGGTTCATTGAAAAGAAGAAAGGCAGCAGCGTTTCGTGAGTCTTCTCTCTTTGGGTTCTTTTAGGTATGTTGTTAACCGACCTCGTTGATAGCTCGAGTCTGCGGAAACGGTCAATGCATCTGACGAAGAGCCTTACGCACTCCGTGGGCGGATACCTTCCCAACACGCTCACGGAGATGTGGGAGCCGTCGCGAGACTTTGCCTTCCTCCGACTGCCAACGAGCGGCGCACGCAGCATCGTTGCGTTGTCGGGGTAAGTCCCTCACTCACTCACTTACATTTCGGTGTCGTTGTCTCAACGCTTTGTATAGAACGATGCCCCACGTCATGGTCATCTCCTCAGAGGGATATTTCTACTTGTACAGCATCGATCTGGAAAATGGGGGAGAATGCTCGTTGCTGAAGCAATATAGGTGTGTGCAAATCAAAGTTCTAAGTGGTTAGTTCTGCTAATAATGGTGTTAACTTAGTCTACTGGATTCGGGCGACGAATCTTCGCTTCTGGATGGGAAACCTGGGGGCAACTGAATGTGTTATTTTGTATATTTTTACTGGTCTTCATCATCGTGTCCTCGTTGGCACCCCCCTTGGGCCTGGCTGTACGTCGTAGCTGTCCAACAATACGACAGAGGTAGTTGCATTAGGTTGTGCGGTCGCCGTGCATATCGGAGGTGCTCGTGATGGGCTGTGGAAGTGTAGCCGTCAACAGAGAAGTCTGCATGTGGCCAGTTGTCCCGGCGAGTTGAATGAGGCATGCCACAGTGACATATGGTGTCTGCCAGTTTGCCCACGTCACGTGTGGTTGACGCGACTTTCTTCAATTTCTTGCTCCTAACCATGGCCGCACCGCTGGCCCAAGTTACCCTCAATCTCCCACCCGGACTCGTCGCTGGTGTACAGCCTCCCGCTCAACCTGAAAACCCCCCAACCGCCGCCGACGTCACGGCAGCAGTTAAGCTCATGGCCAACGTGTCACACGAGCTTCGTCAGTTTTTCTATTCTTTTCTTCTTTTCAAATGGTTAAGAACCAGATCGCTAACCTTTCTTTCAGGTCTTAATACGGACATCCCCGCCGACGTCGTTGAAGCGGTCACCTTCTACGGCGCAGATATCATCGCCTCAAAGCAACTTTCACTAATCGCTCCAGCACCCGCTCCTGCTGCCGCCGCGCCCCCTGCAGCACCCGCAGGTTCGCCCTTTTTGCATTTTCTCTGTCCTTACTCATCCCCTTTCAGCCCCATTGGCAGGTGCAGCCATAGTCCTCAACGCGATCGCAGCGCTTGATCGCAGGCTTGATCGTAGGCTAAATGATATTCAGCGTCAGATCGCCATTGCAAGTCTCCATATACCTGGTATCGAGGATAACTAACCAGCACACACATAGAACGGCAACATGGGAAAGGGCACAGGACACCAAATTCCCTATGAGGAGGTGCTTTTTCTGGATGGATCACGTCCGTCGGTAGCCGTCGTGAGTACTATCTTACATGCCGCTACTTCGCTCATTTGTTTCCAGCCTGCACAGCCTGGGCAACCTGTTTGCCACGCCCTGCCCGCGCTGAGTAACGTCGACATTATTAGAAATCTCTCGGCGTTACGAGCTGGGCGATATTTAACTGGTCACGGTGTGGACCTGGTCCCCGGCGGAGCCCCCGCCCGGAGGACGCGCGTTGCGCAATGCATCGGGTGTATCATTGATATCTGGTGTGTTCCTACCATACTTCCCGTATAGAATTTTCAGCTGATGGCCTCTTCTTTTTCTACAGAGCGCTACTTTATAGCCAGTGTATCATTGAAAGTTGTATCGCCGAAGGTTGCGCATATGTACTTTATCAACTTCATTCTCTACATGTATCAACGACACCCCAGTCTCCGATGGTAGTAATTCATTATGTTTAATTTAAGTAAGGGAACACAGTGTTGAATCCGAAAAAAATGTGAAAGTTCTGTTTTTGGAATTGGAGATCTACACTTCAAGTTGACCCAAGAACATTGCAAGAACCCTTGAACCTCCCTCCACGTTCATACCAGCTGTTGGGGGTGGCTGCAGCATGTGGCTCCAGAACTCGCAGAGAACCAGCTCTCATCTTGAGGTTGGTCGTCCGCCAACGTTCTCTGGGTGTCATTTGACTCTGAGCGCAGTGCGCACATATCGTGCTACTTTGTCTTTCATCAATTCAGGCTCAAAATTCTAGATCTACAGGGCGACCGTGAAGGATGAGAACGCGTAGGCTGCCCGGTTCAGTCAAATTCACAACAACTTAACATGAATTCATCCACGAAAACAGGCGACCAAGTCATTTTTGTCAAGGGGAGAAAATGAATAAACGTCGCTCTTAAGGGCCATACACATTCTCCCAGCTTCTGACAGCCACTTCTTCGCTTTCCATCCACTTTCTGACAACCCACCTCACCCCTTCTGCCTTTGCCCGGGGCCAACCCGGGGCTCCTCTCCACCCCGCCCTCGAATAATCACTGCTTTCTTCGCGTGTCTCGCAACCAGAACGAGTCTTAACCTTGGACACGCCTTTGCAAGGGCCTGGATTTGAGTGTTATTCTTCTCCGCCGACCAACCGCCGACTCTATGGTCAGGTTCTCCACCAGAGGGTAGAACCATACGAAGGGCCAAATTTCAATTACTTCGAGCAATGGGAAGAGAGAAAATAGCCTATGCCATTCGCTGTTCTGTTGCAGTGATAAAAATGGTATTTTACTCTTTAACCTAAGGGTAGATCGGGAATTTGAATGAACTTACGGGAATTTCAGGATTTTGTCCAGTGGTTACAATGTCCCTGAGTTCCGTGATTTGAGGAGCAACAACAGAAAGATGCTCTATCTCCTGCGCAGAATTGACAGAGGGGACCCGAAAACGCCTAACGGGACGCTGCGTCATGAGGTTTTCCAAAAAAATCGCCTTCCACGGCGAGGCCCTTTCTTTGTCCTCGTCGTAGTCATCATGATCCTCTTCCTCCCAGTCGTCATCCCAGGTAAAGTAGTTGGAGTCCACAATTGTATCGTGCACCTCGACACCAAGCAACGTCTCAAGGGTCGGACGAGGGGCTTTCAATATCTCAGCCGCAGGTTGGGCAGAGCGTCGACAGGAAACTGGCGCTCCATCTGCGTCCAGGCACGACCTGGCATCATCTAGGCAAGAGCTAGGTGTTCGATAGTGCGATGAACGGTAAGGAAGCAAATGAGCGGATCTACACGGCAATTCACCCCGCGGAAGCGAAGGATGCGCAGTTTGGGCAAATTTGCAGAGGTGAGGAAATTGTCGATGTTGGCGGTACCGTAGAATTGCTCGTGGAGGTCAAGTTCCAATACTAACACCTGAATTCAGCCAGAAATCCATCGAATTGAAATCAAAGTGCGAGTGTGAGATAAGATTAGGACGATTAATAGAAACGGACAACGGACCTCGAGATCTGGTAAGTTCAGCAACATTTTCTCCAGCCCAGGTGGAGGTCTTTACGCTGCCACTGCTTTTCCGAGCAGACTGAGGGTATGCAGAACAGATATTTTTCTGCTTTGAAATACAGCAAATTTTCCGGTGAATGTCCGAAGCTTTTCCGAGCATTTTTGGTCGGACTGAAAAGTCCGTTGGACTTTTCCGACGGACTTCCGATGGACTAACAGCAAACTAGCACCCAGTCCACTGGAAATGACGAGCAAGTGCCAATGGAATTCCAGTGGACAAATCCAACAGAAGTCCAACGGAATTCCAACAGACTGTTGTTATTATTATTAATATATAACATAAAAAAAATGCAACATTGGGGAATTGAACACTCAACCTTAGGATCTGAAGCATATGGAACACAATGCTAAACCAGCTGCACCAAGGAGCCTTTGATATAAGTAAGTACTTTGTACTATACATACCTACTGTTTGACCGCTTTCCTAAAACGGTCATCGGCAAACGCCGACGCATCATTTGGCCATCATCGTCGCTTGTCCTCAACCACATCCATCCCCAGCAACGACAGCCCACCGACCCACGACGACACGACATGCGACGCGGATGGCACGACGACACGATGACACGACGACGACGACACGACGACGACACGACGACACGACGACGACGATGACACGACGACGACGACACAATGACGTGTGAACGACGCGCGACGCGGACAACACGACAACACGACAACACGACGACAACGATGACACGATGACGTGTCGACAACGCCCACCGACGAGACAACAACGAGGTGACAACAACGCCCAAGGAGAACGAAAGGCAACAACGATGCGCAACGGCGACAGGACGGACGACGACACGACGACGACGACGACACGACGATGATGACACAACACGCGAGGACGGCGACACGACACGACGCGAGGACGGCGCGACGCGACGCGAGGACGCCGACACGGCGCGACGCAATAACGCGTCAACGATGCGCGCCAATGACCACGCGCGAACGAGGATGAGGGCCCAGCACCACCATCCCCTCCCCCCTCCATTACTCACCATTCCATCCCCTCACCATTACTCACCACTCCCTCCCCCCACCCTACTCCCCTCCCTTGCTGCTCACCACTCCCTCCCCCCTCCCTTGCTCCCTCCTCCTCCCTTGCTCCCTCCTCCTCCCTTGCTGCTCCCCACTCCCTCCTCCTCCCTTGCTGCTCCCCACTCCCTCCTCCTCCCTTGCTGCTCCCCACTCCCTCCTCCTCCCTTACTCCCTCCTCCCTTGCTGCTTACCATTCCCTCCCCCCTCCCTTTCTGTCCCTCCCCCCTCCCTTTTTGTCCCTTCCCCCTCACTTTTTGTCCCTCCCCCCTCCCTTTCTGATCACCACCCCCTCCCCCTTCTCTGTAACATAGAATGTAGTAAAATAAATTTATGTAGGTATAAAATATACTTTGTTTTTGAAACGTCAATGTCTTAAGGAATTTAGCAGAAGGTCTGACCAGGGCCTGACTTGTTTAGATTTACTTATAAGAATTGCAGACTGGACACTGAAAGTCTGTTGGAAGTTGTGCCTTTTTTGCTAGTCCAGAAGTCCATTGGAAGTCCAGTGGAAGTCCAGCAGACTGAGAACTTAGCAATTATGATGGTTTCTGCCTCTGTCCGTTGGAAATCCGACGGAAGTCCAGCGGATGTCCAACGGACACAGAATTCCGGCCAGTCCAACCATTTCTTACTTCTAAGTAGTTTGAGTGGACTTTCACTGGACTTTGCCTGGACTTGCAGCGGAATCCAGTCATGTCCAACGGACTCCGACGGTCTTCCGACGGACTGTCCACTGAATCCATCGGAAATGGCAGGGTCCGATGAAAGTCCGTCGGAGTCCATTGGACAAGCAGTGGGAGTGTAAAGTACTGCCCAGGTGGCATCATAGGCTCATCGGACCCTCTACAAACTGAGGACTGCAACTTAACGCATTTCAGGGTGCTGAAACGGAGAAACTATGAACCGGATCTCAATTAGATTAATTCCTGTCATAAAAGTGGGAATTACACACACTGTCTGAGGTGACCACAGGAGGGATTTTAATTTCGCTAGTTTCCCTATCGTAGATATTGACCTCCTTGACCGTTCCGAGGCTTTGAAGAGCAGTCCAAATATCGTCGTCGCTAACGAAGAGTGGTCGGGGTAAACAATACCACCTAAAGCATTCCAAACCCGACATGCGTTTCAAAGTCGAGATTAGACTTGCTTCAGACTGACGGCAGAGGTCAAAATCCAAATTACACGACAACGGTATCCGTTCAGCTGGTGTAAAATCGGGAGGCAAGCGCTCCCGCAAATCATAGAAATGATTATTGATGTGATAAAAGTCAGAACCTTGGTCTGGTAGGATCGTCAGAGAATGGATGTGGACAGCACAGAGGTCATCAGGACGAGAAAGCCATGTCCAAAGGGTGGGATTGTTCAGTCTACTGCGGATGTCGCGATAGTATAGATGCTGTGGTACTGCGACTGAGTGGAGAGTTTTGTTGGATAAGGCGACATTGAGAACATCCGAGGGATCGTCGAGGTGATTCAGAATTTGGTCCAGAGCGTCTGAAGGCAAAGTTACTGGCATGACTTTGTTACGATGAGGATCGGAATCGCTAAAACATTCGTCTTGTCAGTCAGTGGGTGTGCAAGACCGCAAACTTTAACAATAGTGGGACACACCCGTTACTTGCAGTGTGGGTGTTCTTTTGCCAGTGTTCGAGGTCAACATAATCAGAACTGTCGGGGGTTTAAATATGCGCACCTACAGGCTACAGTTACCCAAATGCGGACGCATGTTACGTCCACCGTGGGTCCGTGTGACTTTTTATGTGCTCGTCTACGATGACAAGAAGTGTTATTCCTCATTTGGATGAGGTGTTTGCATATGAGGAAGCAGTGGGTTTGTGTGCATCGATCTAGACCAGTAAACCACATCAAGGTCAGTCTGAAGGCGACATTGAGAACATCGGACGCCAGATCGTCGAGGTGATTCAGAATTTGGTCCAGGGCGTCTGAAGGCAAAGTTACTGGCATGACTTTGTTACGATGAGGATAGGAATCACTAAAAACATTCGTCTTGTCAGTCAGTGGGAAAGCAAGACCACAAAATTTAACAATAGTGGGACACACCGGACACACCCGTTCTTGCAGTGTGGGCGTTCTTTTGTTCGAGGTCAACATAATCAGAACTGTCCGGTGTAAATATACACAGTGAATTACCACATCATGTCGCCAAATGTGGACACGTGTTACATCCACTGTGGGTCGGTGTGACTTTTTGTGTACTCGGATGACATATGTACGGTGTTAAGTATTACATAAATCGTCAATTGCATTTGCTGCCCCTGATAAGTATGCAATATTTGAACAGGCAGCGTGAATGCGAAGATAGGTGGGATCCGGGATGGGATATTGGCCCTGATCAGGAGTTGTAAAGGTGACGTATTCTGGATATTGGCGCAACCGATACGGTCCAGCTGCTTCAAGCTTGTATTGGTTTTCAACTGCCGTTGCGACAAACCAAACATTGAACTGTTCAAGCTCGGCTGCGAAATTCAAATCAAGAGTCAACACATTCTGCAAACGGTTGACTAATTTCCCCCGAAGAGTCGCAGCAAGGTCCTCGTAGCCAAAAGTGCGCAACACATCCCAGTATGAATCTGGATGGATCTCTTGATTTGTGCAGGGATCGGAAATGTAGACCACCCGGGTTGGGGCAACAGGCTGGCAAGATCCTGAACCTGATGAAACCAAGGTTTCCAGCTCCTTTATCGACAGTACAGAGTCGTCGTAAAAACCAGATACCATACAACGGAAATTGTCGTGTATCAATGCCAGCTTTTTCGGATCCTGAGGATCCTCATTTAAGGAGGCTTTGATCATATCCCCAACAGTTTCGAACTTCGACGGACCCAGTGGCACAAACATATCCCTTTGGTTTGTTTTTGGTACATCCTAAGGCCAGGACAAGACCGTCATAATACATTTTCCCGACCTGCAAAACAGCAGCATCATCGTCACCCATCGAGGTGATCTCCGATATGACTCTTGATAATCCTTGATCCGAAGGTGAGTGGTGTAGGAGGTAACCTAGGACCCTGACGTAGACTAGGTCGTTGTTGATCTGCTTCCCATCGTTGGAGGCACACTGAAGATTGCCTTCGATCCTGAGGCAGATCTCATAAGCACCCATGCCAGTGGGGTCGCCTTGGATCACTAGAGGAGGGACGAATGGCAAAGGCTGAGGCATCGAACAGATGAGGATATTCGAATTTCGCAGAAAGGAGTTGACGCCAGCTAAATTGGAAGTCAGTTGTGAATGCGAATTACATAATACACGGCGTTCACCTGATGTTTGCCTCGTCGCCGTCAAACTCAACCGCAAAACCCTTGTCATCGCGCTAGATATATATCTCTAATATGACATCATAGAGATGACGCCCAATTCAGAAGGTTCGTTTGCATTGCCACTCTTGCAGATCTCGACACCAACAAAGCTATAGCCATCAGCGGACAGCTCCTAGGACCTACCTTACCTGCCCTTGTCCTCTCCAACAACACCCCTCACAATAACAACGTCAGGCAAACCCCCTGCACTGACCTCACCAACCAGTCTAAGTCCAGCGACGTCCTCTCGCTCGTTGACCATAGCGAACATCATCCAGGCACACATAGCCCATCTCCTTCCTCTCCATGAACTCTACCAGGTCCATCTTCGCCGGAACGAGGGAGGCGCGGATATATCGTATAAATTTCAATGTCGTGTCGTCGTGCTCAGCGCATGATACGGTGCACATCTTCAAGCTTAGGGAGGGGGTGCAAGATCTGGATAGTGGGTATGAGGCATTCATCGAGAAGAAGAAAAGGAGTGTTTCGTGAGTCATCCCTTTGAGTTCATTAGGTATGGTGTTGACCTCATTGATAGCTCGAGTCTGCGGAAGCGGTCAATGCGTCTGACGAAGAGCCTTATGCACGCTGTGGGTGATACCCTTTTAACACGCTCACAGAGATGTGGGAGCCGTCGCGAGACTTTGCCCTCCTCCAACTGCCAACGAGCGGGGCATGGAGCATCGTTGCATTGTCAGGGTAAGTCCCTCGCTCACTCACATTTCGGTGTCATTGTCTCAACACTTCAAGTAGAACGATGGCCCATGGTCATCTCCGCTGAGGGATATTTTTACTTGTACAGCATCGATCTGGAAAATGGGGGAGAATGTTTGCTGCTGAAGCAGTATGGGTACGTGGGTGTCTTTTAAGTAGTTACTTTGCTGATAAGGCTGTTTACTTAGTCTATTGGATTCGGGCGACGAATCTTCACTAGCTTCACTTCTGGATGGGAAACCAGCGGGCAACTGAATTCCTAATTTGTAAATTTTTACTTGTCATCTCAGTCGCCATCGTGCCCAAGATGCGTCACATCTGTTACACTCGTGAGCCGAGCCATTGGCAACACTACTTACACTCACACCTACGTCGTAGTCCTTCTCCGCTTCCGCCCATGGTTGCATCTGGACGTGGTACTTTACGTCACCCATGAAACAACTGCGATGCCAAGTTGAGGATTCCAAGCCCACCGTGACAAGCCAGGGTGCACAGGTTCTCCCTCTACATCAACCCATTGTTGGCATCAATCTCGCACTAGAGCTGTTCACTGTCTAAATACCGTGACCTCGACTCGTCCCTGAGACTCGTAATTGCCCAGGCCGACTCTTCACACTATGATTTCGCTGCAGTATGACATGCGTGCATACTAGTGTTGCCGTGGCTCGGCTAGCCGCAAGCCGGCTCGCTGAACCGGCGGCTTTTGCCGGTTCCGGTTTGTGGATCACTCGAAAGCTGATCAAGTCCGGTTCGGCTCGGCTTAGTCGGTGGCTTTGAACCGGTTATAGCCGGTAAATGATTGCCGCAATTGATGACTCGCGCGTTAAGTAGAATGAGGTTAAATTTGTAATAGAATTTGAGACAAATGCATTTTGTGATAAGTAAAATATATTGAACAAGCTATCAATCCTCGTCATCCTGTCCAATAACGTGAATTACCTCATCAATATCTATACCATCCTCCGTAATTTCTGAAGTTAGCTTCCCTAACAAATCCACTGAATCTTCGTTGTCATCTGCGTAGTACTCGAGTTCGTCTTCTGTGACAGCCCATCCCTCCGTAAAGTTTAGTCGTTGCTGCTTGAGCGAAAACTTTAACATTTGAAGCGCCTCCATTAGAACAGGGTGGATTCGATTTCGCCGCTTTGTATCAGTTTCGGCACTGGATGAAAAAACGCGCTCGGAAGGAACCGAGGATGCTTGAATGGGCAAATAATCTAATGCCATCGCGTACAATGTTGGATGAGTTTTATCACTTATCTACAAAAAAATCAGTGGGGCAAATTAGAAAATAGTGAGAGACTATACTTACCGCCCAAAACCCTACAATATCTGTGCCACGCGGTGAGAGCGGCCCATTTTCGTACAACTCAAATTGTTCTTCAACGCCTTGGACCTGCTGCGAAGAAGCACCTGTAACGTCCATCATATCTTCGAGCCCGTATTGTCCAGCTAAATCATGCCAGCTTTGCCTCTCTTGCTGCGAGGCTGCTGTACCAGGTGTAGGTTGTTGAACTTGTCCATGAAGACGGTCATGGTATTTTCGCATCTGGAACAAGTATATTAGGTTACTGTCACCGTAACAAACTGAGACACTTACAGTATTTTTTATAATTACGGTGGCCCTGGCAACGTAATTAGGCTCCCAGTGTCGTCGAATCCATGACAATCGTATTGAGGGATTGAGAACTGATGATGTCAAGTTATTGAATGATCTATGAATTTGAACCTTAACTCACACATCGCAATAACGTAGGCAGGCGAATCATCCATTTTCTTGTAGTAAGTTGTCGCCCAGTCGATACCGATATCTGTCCATCGGGCCAAGCGGGGGTGTGCTGTCCCAAGTTGCTCCCATGCCGTCATGAACATTTCGAACGCAGGAATTGCGCCTGATAAAACAGGAGTGCGCTCTTTCGACATGATTTTCTGCACTTGATGAGGTACCTAAGAAAAAGATTTAGCCTCAAACAGGTATCAATATTAGAGACGTACACCCAGTACGATCTCAAAATCCTGGAGTACAGTCCATTCCATATCAGTAAGTCTAAGTTTCGCAAGCTCTCTATTGACGGGCAAAGAAAGAAAGTACTCGACGGCCTATTTTTATAAGTATACACTGATAGAATGATGAAGTTCAAACATACCGGGCGTAGTTTACGAAACCGATTGATCATGAAATAAAGAGAGTCCCACCGAACCTTCATATCACGTATAAGTTGTGCCTGCTTGACCTGTATAGTCATGGTCGGATCCCCGGTTGACTTGAACCACCCTTTCTTGTTTCCATCCTCTATTACTTCTGCCAGGTGGTCACGTCGTTGACCTGAGGCGCGTACTGCTCGTACAGTACTTCGGCACAATGCAATTGGGTCGTGAGCAACCGCTTCTTCGTAGCTCTGATTATCGGGATCGCTTGGAGGGCCTGATGCAGATGCGACAAATCCCCCTGTATCATCTACCAGGCTGATATCAGTAAATGCATCAATGACGTGATTCGAACATATGTTGGTAACGTGTGGGAAGCATCTTATATGATTCTCCTTGTGATTAAATTCAACGTCGCGAGGGCGTAGAAGTAACTCGAGTTCTCTGAGGAAAGCATCGTTGAGCGAGCAGTTATCGAGAGTCCAATGGCCTCCCTGTGCACGTAAGCATAAAGTAGAAAAGGGAAAGAAAATGAAACTTAGACGTGCTTTGACTGTAATCCCAACTCGGTCCAAGAGATGGAGGACAATTCTTGCTAGCCTCTTCCCGTTGTGGCTTCCTCGAAGACGGTGAAATGCGATGAGTGTAGAACGCAGCTGAAGACCCTTGGTAGACTTGTCTCTATGTATCCAATGTGCGGTAATGGCCAGGTATGGGTACCGAGCTTTTGTTGACCAAATATCCGCCGTGTAGGAAATTCGTCCTGGCGCATCCTAGAGTGAACAGTGAATACAAGGAAACAAAGCGGTCAATTGAAACAACATACCGCTAATTCCTGTTTTAGGACCTTGAAATACGCATGCCATGCCTTGATAATGGATTCGCGCATCTTCGTTCGGCGGGGAATGTCTTTGTCCTCGAGGTCCTCACGTAAAAGCAAGAGGAGCTGTCGAAATTCTGGGCATTCAACAACATTTATAGACTGCGAAGAAGGTTAGACTAATACCAAACATTAAAAGTGCTTGACCAACCTGATCGTCTGCAACGATGAAATTCAGAAGATGCTG
>NW_001889921.1:118660-119505 GCF_000143565.1 Laccaria bicolor S238N-H82
AATCTTCACTAGCTTCACTTCTGGATGGGAAACCAGCGGGCAACTGAATTCCTAATTTGTAAATTTTTACTTGTCATCTCAGTCGCCATCGTGCCCAAGATGCGTCACATCTGTTACACTCGTGAGCCGAGCCATTGGCAACACTACTTACACTCACACCTACGTCGTAGTCCTTCTCCGCTTCCGCCCATGGTTGCATCTGGACGTGGTACTTTACGTCACCCATGAAACAACTGCGATGCCAAGTTGAGGATTCCAAGCCCACCGTGACAAGCCAGGGTGCACAGGTTCTCCCTCTACATCAACCCATTGTTGGCATCAATCTCGCACTAGAGCTGTTCACTGTCTAAATACCGTGACCTCGACTCGTCCCTGAGACTCGTAATTGCCCAGGCCGACTCTTCACACTATGATTTCGCTGCAGTATGACATGCGTGCATACTAGTGTTGCCGTGGCTCGGCTAGCCGCAAGCCGGCTCGCTGAACCGGCGGCTTTTGCCGGTTCCGGTTTGTGGATCACTCGAAAGCTGATCAAGTCCGGTTCGGCTCGGCTTAGTCGGTGGCTTTGAACCGGTTATAGCCGGTAAATGATTGCCGCAATTGATGACTCGCGCGTTAAGTAGAATGAGGTTAAATTTGTAATAGAATTTGAGACAAATGCATTTTGTGATAAGTAAAATATATTGAACAAGCTATCAATCCTCGTCATCCTGTCCAATAACGTGAATTACCTCATCAATATCTATACCATCCTCCGTAATTTCTGAAGTTAGCTTCCCTAACAAATCCACTGAATCTTCGTTGTCATCTGCGTAGTACTCGAGTTCGTCTTCTGTGACAGCCCA
>NW_001889921.1:120978-121941 GCF_000143565.1 Laccaria bicolor S238N-H82
CAAAAGCGGCCCTAAAGTGCCCTGGATATATAGCGCTTCAGCGTTTTGCGTGTTTCTTTTCCTTTCCTCCCCACTCGTTGCTCCCCCCCGCTCGTATATAGACGTATATAGACGTATATAGACCTCACAAGACCTCCCGTATATAGACTTTACATACAATTATATACGCTTCTATTGTATGCAATATATACTTCAAATGCATTGTCACAAATACAAAGCACGTTAAGTTCCCCCTCCCATAATCCATTCATTACATGTAGTATCATTGATGAGGGTAAACACACCAAGGATAATAGGTAAGCCTTCAACACCTACATATCTCATTGTAACTAATCTAATAACAATCGACTCCTTTTATTCAGCCCACGACGAAATGAGTACGGAATGCCGCCGTGGCTGTCCTTTTCGGCGAAAACTGGTACTCACGTGATGGAAAGCAACTGGCCCTAAAGTCAACGAAAGACAAAACAGCGCGCAAACAATCTCGAGCTTCTTTCCCATCTTCGTGCAGCATCCGTGTAGTTTGTAGAGTATATAGCTTTTAGAAACATTTGTGCGTGCTAGTAACTGAATTCCAGATGACCGTAATGTAATAGAAATGCCAGGAAATCCTCATGGAAGCGGAATACCCTGAGAGACCAACGAAACGTATGAAGCTCGAGGCAAGTCCCCCTTATTCTTGTGAGATTTCTTAGCAAGCTAATCACGCAACAGAACCCAGAAGTTCTTCGATTTTTGGATCTCGAAGCTGAAGTATCAGAGGCGGAAACCGATGATGAGAATAACGGCAACGAAGGTGTGTATCATACGTTGTAACGATAGCTACTACACTTCTAATCATTTTCAAGGTGATCTTATCGACGACGATGAAGACATCGATGATTCGATCTCAGGAGATGTGCACCGCAACCTTCTCCGTGAAGCGTTGATGCCGTCCGATGACGATGTGTTTTGGGAAATGCT
>NW_001889921.1:123878-151230 GCF_000143565.1 Laccaria bicolor S238N-H82
ATTTTCAATGTTCCAGATACCTTTCGGCCACGGCCTCATTCATGGGTTCGACTGCACCGTGGGATCTACAAAGGAGATCTCGCCTACGTTCGGGAGGTTACTACTTATTCAACATTGCTCATCAACCTCCTTGTGGTACCACGCGTTGATTATGACCCACCCAAATTCAAAGGAAGCCGGATTATCGCATATGAGGACAGAAATAATGAGATGGACGACGAGTTTGCAGCGACCTACAAGCCTGACCGCGAGCTATATAGAAGAGCTTCAGCACCAGGGCGGCCTCGCCAAGCCCTCTTCAATCCGACACTGGCGAAGCAACGGTATCGACGGGCCTTTCAACAACGCAACAACCTGTTTTTATTCCGCGGAGTGTTGTACGATGCCGACGGATATGCCTATTTCTCAGAAGTCGACACGGATTGGTACACGGCAGAAGATGTAGTACCAACATTGAGTGAATTGGAACTTTTCAACACCTGCTCGGACATTCCTCTCAACGTCCGACAGCACACGATGGCGAGAATGTCAGCCAGGATCCTTCGGATAGGCGATGAGGTAAAAATCACGCACGGAGATTCAAGGGGGCTTCTTGGAACAATTATTGAAGTAACGGAAGGCGAAGCCATCGTCTTTTTGACAATGAAGGATGTAACAACTACCTTACCTTTTTCGTCGCTTCGAAAAGATCTCAAAGTAGGGGATGAAGTCCGCATTCTTTCGGGAGACCACAAAGGTGTTACAGGTTGGGTAGTGAATCAAAATGATGACTGCGTGTGCGTCTTTGATGACAGGACCGGTACTGAGGTGAATATCTTGCTTTATAATATATATGGCTCTTCTAACATTCTGTCATCTTGTAGATAGAGGCATCCCCTGGGATTGTTCAGTTCTTCACCTCCCCCTTCATCTTTGGAACGGGGTCCTCGGACTTGAAAGCTTCCTTCACAGATGCGCAAAAGCGTGTCATGAAGGGGGACTCCAATAGTCACCTGGTAGGAAGACATGTGATGGTCACCCACGGGAATTTTAGAGGTTACCGAGGCAGAGTAAAAAGCACAATTGGTGAGAAAAGGGTCTTCGTCGAGCTTGAGGCGCTCCTCCAACGCCCACAAATTTTGGACATCAGTTCTCTACACATCATGTAAGCCCATTCTCTTATTTTTCTGAATCGATACTAATTAGCTTCCAGCGCTGATGAAAGCCTTCAGCACCCCAGGCCTCGAGAGCTTCTTACCGACTTTACTTACCCACTCGAACCAGCACCTCCGCCTGGTACTCTGGCAGGCTTTTTGTTCCCTGGTTACCCCTTGCCAGATTCGCAACCCTCAATCCCATATCCCGCTCCTTTTCGTGCACAGACTCCGGCCATTGCAGGGCCATCTACTCCGCTTCCTAACTTGGAAGATATCCCGATGACCCCAGCTTGGAACCCAAGCTCACAAACCCCGCGCCGTGGTAATGATGGTAATTATGTTTCTGTTAGAAAGTCAATAGATACTGACAATTGTGGCAGCCTCTTCTCCGTATTGGCTCAGAGATGGCTGCTTCGCCAACATGAGACTCAGCCTTCGTCTCATCAACACCAAACCTAATTTTCACAAGGGCGAGCACGAAGATAAGTGTGGGGAGTTCAAGGGAGTGGTCGGAGATGCGGTCAAGGTCCAGCTAGGCTTCAAAGTGTTGGAAGTGCCATTTCCATACCTTATACCTGAAAGGCCGGAGTGCAAATCCCAGGTCGTTACCACATTTACCGGTCCACATAAGGGGTCGCAGTTTAGAATTAAGGAGTTTGGCGAAGAATTTTGTGGCTGCTCGATTTTGAGATCAACAACGCTTTTGAGAAAGGTTGATGTCAAAATCGCCACCAATGAACTGGTAGTCACCCGAGACAGTCGGCGATAAACTACATATACCGTAGATATATTACAACTGCCTTAGAGAGATTTTTTTGTATGTTTTACACATATCTTGATGGCAAGGTATATATTCTTGATCTTATTGCAAGACTTTGAGGCTTGAGATGACTGAACGAACGAACTTGAACACTCACGATTTATGACCGGCTTAGTCAGCTCCAGCCGGCTTCTTAGCCGGAGCTGGAACTAGCCGAGCTGTGGGAGCCATCACTCGGCGGTTCTGGCTGGGCTTCGGCTAAACTCGGCTCGGCTCCTGACTTGAGCTGGCTCCGAGCCGGAGCCGCGGCAACACTAGTGCATACTGAATGAGTCGCTGGTCTCCTGTGTCCAGACGTGGTTTGGTGGATGTTTGCCGGTGCAACAGCTCGCGAAGGACTTCTGTGATCCCGACCATCTGCATCATCAATAACCAGCCATCATGCATCAACCAATGTCACCCATCCGACATCACGCCGCAGGCTCAGGCGCCAGTTATTGGGCTTACTACTATCTCGACTAGGTATGTGTTGAACAAGGTGCACAGGTACCCAATCCCCGACGCAGCGAGAAAGTCGCAGCTGGTGGCCTAACTCTACGCGTTGCCAGTTTGAAATCTGCATTCAGCCCTACTCCTCGAAATCTCGCTCCGCCAAAACAACTGAAAAGTACATGATGCATCACACATCAAACTTCTCTGTATGTTACTCAAACCTACCACGTTCGGACCGCGAACACGACCACCAATGCAGATGTTTCGTGTATCTCGGTTTCCACTCGACCATCTGGCGTTACGTATGGGTTAGGCTTCAAGCTCTGACAAAATCTCCCCTCAATCGACATCTTGACCTTCTTCGCTATTCCTTCCTCCCTCCCCAGCACCCCACGGCTCATTACACTAGGCCTTCATCAATGGACGACATCGTGACTAGATTCAACGACCAAGACCCCGAGATACTATACTCCGGTGAATGGTTCTCGTCTGGTACTATACTCGATTACCTCAACACCACGACAATGACCTATTCGGCTGGGTCTGGCGTGTTATTCTATTTTACTGGTACGTACGCCTTCTCTCTCCCCTTCCGCTGAGCGCCCGGCTCGTCTTTTTACTTACTTGCTTACTAAAAATACCCGGGTTCATGTATAGGAACAAACATAAGCATCTACAGCGAAATAAGACCTCAGAAAGCCAACGGGGGCGGCGCCATATCGAACTACACCATTGACTCTGGTGTGCCTTATCAATTCATTGCCGTCCCGGAGGGAGAGGACCTGCATCAGCAACTGCTCTTCAGAGCCACGGGGCTGAGTTTGGAGCAGCATTTGTTGGTGATCACCAACGTGCTGAACAACACTCTGTCTCTCGATTATTTGGAAGTTGGGACAGGGTCTAGTGACTCCTCTAGCTTGACCACGCCCATTTCTTCGAACCCGACAGCCACAGCAACTCATTATGCCACAATTACAACACTTCAGACATCATCCGAATCAACTACAAGCCGCGTAGGTCCCCCGATAGGCGTGACAATAGGTGGTGCGATCGTCGGGCCCATGATCATCTCACTCGTGCTCTTCGCTTGCTTCTTTGCGTGCAGGAGACGACACCGGAAGAAAAACCTCCCTCTTACAGACTCTCTCTCTCCACCGCAGCTAGATATGTCTCACGCACCCGCAAGACGTTCCAGTATCACTCCATTCATCATTGGAGACCCGTCAGGGTTGTTTATGGGGCCGAGCTTGGGGAAATGCGCTACGCGTGGGAATGGGCAGGGCGTTGATGGAGGGGTTGCGCTAAATTGTGCACAGGTTCCGTTCTCTGCTGGTGGGAGACAGAAGAGTCGCAGTGATTTTCCGCCTAGGTGTACCGCTTTGGCACTGTGAGGTGAACATCTGTGGGTGTGGGTTGGGAAGGGAGGAGGGGGGTGAATGTTCTGTGGTTTTTATTCTCTCATGGCGTCATGGCAGAGCACGTTGCCGTTTTGAGTCGGACTTGACTGACAGGGACGGTAGAGTCTCTTCTCAAAATTGTAGTAGCTATTTTCGTGGCACCAGGAGTGTATTTTTAAAATAGGTATACAAACCGGCGAAAATTGTGTCAAGCGTGGAACCCAGGATCTTGACTCGGTGCCAGTGACTGCATTAGGGGTGCTCACGGTTCTCGTTTTGATCGGTTTTTCGTCTGTTTGTATAGACATAGGCCATCAAAAATAAATTGAAGAACGTACAGAAAAATGAGAACTGTGAACCTGCCCTCCTTGAAAATTTCAAACATGAGATAAAAAATGAGCGAAAAATGGAAGCGAAAATTTAAATTTTCGGCACCCCGTCTTGAACTCCGCATCTTGCTGCAGACCCAGCACGAAATGGTTAAACTCTCATGGAAATTACTAAATTGTCGCTCACTCGCCGTCAAGATGGGTGTCAATGTAAGGGGAGCCAGATTTTAAGACCCAAGGAGAACTTGTTTAGATTAGACTCGGAAAATTATTAAGGAGAGAATTTTGCACATGTTGTGGGGATGGAATAATTTTTTTTTGCATCGTCGTTGGGAGGGCGGAGGCGAACACTGAGGTACTTAAATGTCGATGGCCATCGCTTTCTTATCTCTGGCTGTGGGAAGTGGCACGTGATGCGGTTGAAAGAAATTTCGTGTTTCAAATTACATACTTATGCAACTTGAAACGGCTGTACCACCATCAAAAGAATTGGCCTCTGAAGCCTTCTGTCATGCAGAAATGTCTCGCTGCCAGACCTCGGATAAATAACAGTACTTCAACCTCCCACAAAGACGACTTCTTCGCTCCCCACTACAATTTTGCCGGAGCCCGAACAGCAACTTACATAACGCCGTAAACTTGGTATGCATCACTTCGACGTGGGGTGTTGCTGAAGGCTGACGACAACATGGTGTGATTGTCGTTGAATGCTGAATATGTGCTCTAATTGGCAGCAGGCTGCAAGGACACGAAGTATGCAGCTCACCCTTGGCTCACCCTCTCCGAGTCGCCAATCGAATGAGGGCGCATACTTATGTTGGGAGCTAGGGCCTCGATTGCCAGTGGATGTCTGTAGCTGATCAACCGCTACCGAATCCCAGGCCAGCTTACGGCTTACACTCGCACGTATGTATATCCGAGTCCTCCTGCGTATCTGCTCATCCCTGCACCTGGGCATGGTACTTTGTATTGATGATGAATAACTACGACTCCGATTCGAGGATTCCTGGGCCAATTCAAGGATAGGCGGTCTATTCATCTCATTCGAACCTTGGCACCTGCTTAATGCTGGAGGAGCTGCTGACCCAGTGCTAAAACTGCAAGTATAGTGCTTATGTGGCTCATTCTACTCTGCAGGCACATCTGCCACCATCAGATGCTGCATCATGCGTTGCAAATGTCAAATCAGCATTCGGCCCTACTCCCAAAACCTCGCTCTGCCTAACAAAAGTACATCACGCATTAAACTTCTCTGTGACTCGAGCTTACCACATTCGGACCGCAGTACCACCAATATAGATGTTGTGGGTATCTCTCTGTTTCCACTCAATTACGTATGGGTCAGGCTTCAAGCTTGGACAAAATCCTTAATTGTCATTTTGACCTTCTTCGCCATTCCTTCCTCCCTCTCCGGCACCCCACCGCTCATTCATCAATGGACTACGTCGTAACTATATTCGACGACCAAGACACCAGGCTACAATACTTCGGTGATTGGCTCAAGAATAATGGTGATGATCGACTCAATTACCTCAACACCACGACATACACCGGTTTCGCCGGGGCTGGCATGGTATTCAATTTTACTGGTACGTACACCTTCTCTCTCCCCTGTCACTGAGCGACCAGCTCGTCTTTTTACTTACTCGCTTACTGACAAATACCCGGGCTCATGTATAGGAACAAGCATAAGTGTTTACGGTCAAATACCAAGGCAGACATATCTCAACTTCCCCAACCCCGTATTGAACTACACCATTGACTTTGGTGTGCCTTATCAATTCATTGCCATCTCGGGGAGAGAAGACATGAATCAGCAGCTATTTTTCAGAGCCACAGGGCTGAGTTTGGGGGAGCATACTTTGGTGATCACCAACGAGGTGAACGATGATCTGCTGATTCTCGATTATTTGGAAGTTGGGACAAGTGGTGGTGGGTCTAGCGACTTCTCTAGCTTGACCACGCCGATTTATTCGAACTTAACAGCCCCAGCAACTCAGTACGCCACAATTACAGCACTCATTTCCTCAAGCTTCACGGCGACAGCAACTCACTACGCCACGGTTACGGCACTTCAAATATCATCCGAATCAACTACAACCCGCCTAGGTCCCCCACTAGGCATTACAACAGGCGGCGCGATCGCCGGGTCAATGATCATCTCACTCATACTCTTTGCTTGCTTCTTCGGGTACAGGAGACGACACCGGAAGAAAAACCTCCCTCTTACGGACTCTCTCTCTCCACCACAGCCAGATATGTCTCACGCACCCGCAGGATGTTCCAGTATTACTCCATTCATCATTGGAGACCCGTCAGGCTTGTTTATGGGGCCAATCTTGGGGAAATGCACAACACATGGGAATGGGCAGGGCGTCGATGGAGATCCCGGCAGCTCGGTCCCAGAGGCGGTTGCGCTACATTGTGCACAGGTTCCATTTTCTGCTGGTGGGAGACAGAAGAGTCACAGTGATTTTCCGCCTAGGTGTACCACTTTGGCACTGTGAGGTGAACGTCTGTGGGTGTGGGTTGGGAAGGGAGGAGGGGGTTGAATGTTCTGTGGTTTTTATTCTCTCATGGCATCATGGCAGAGCACGTTGCCGTTTTGAGTCAAAAAAATTATCCATAAAATACTTATGTTACAGTGCAGTCTCTGGTACTTAGCATTCCAAGATCCGGGGTTCTATGCTTTATTTTTTGAAGATTACGCTAAGACAGTACACTGCTGATGCTGTGAAAATAGCTACTTTAATTCGCAGAACGACAAGTCCAACTCAAATTGAACGGCAACGGGCTCCCTTATGAGAATAAAACCCACAGATCATCCACCCCTCCTCCCCTCCCAGCTCACACACAGGCGGTCACCTCACATCCGACAAAGCAGTATAGCTAGGCGGTAAGTCACTGTGACATTCCCCCCTCCCACCAGCAGAGGACGGAACCTGTGCACAATGCGGCACAACCCCCTCTGGAGCCGGGCTGCCAGGGTCTCTATCGGGGGCATGCCCATTCCTTGCGTATTCCCTCAAGCTCGACCCCGCGAACGACGCTATTGGATCTCCAATGACGAATGGAGTGATATCACTGGAACGTCCTGCAGGTGCGTGAGACATATCTAGTTGTGGTGAAGAGGGAGAATGTGGAAGGGGGAGGTTTTTCTTCCGATGTTGTCTCCTGCGTGCAAAGAAGCAAGCGAAGAGTATGAGCGACATGATCACAGTGGACCCGGTGATCGCTCCACCTATTGTAACGCCTATCGGGGGACCTACACGGCTCGTAGCAGACTCGGATGATGTTTGAAGTGCTGTACTTGTGGCGTAGTGAGTTGCTGTTGCCATTAAGCTTGATGAAATGGGCGTGGTCAAGCTGGAGGAGTTAGTAGACCCATCAGCACTTGTCTCGACTTCCAAATAATCGAGCTCCAGAAGACCATCCACTAGCTCATTGGTGATCATTAAAGTATGCTGTCCCAAACTCAGCCCTGTGGCTCTGAAAAACAGCTGCTGATGCTGGCTCTCTTCCATTTGGGTCGCAATGAATTGATAAGGCATGCCAGAGTCAATGGTGTAGTTCGATACGGGTGGTAGTAATCCGGTCCATACTATTATTGAACCGTAGACAGTTACGCCTGTTCCTATACATGCGCCCAGGTATTTATGAGTAAGCAAACAAGTAAAAAGACAAACCCGCCCCTCAGTGGAAGGGAAGAGAGAAAGAAAGCACACGTACCAGTGAAATTGAATAACACGCCAGACCCAGCGAAATCGGTACCTGTCGTGGTATTGAGGTAATCGAGTGGAGTACCAGCCTTGACCCATGTACTGGAGTATTGTATCCGGGAGTCTCGGTCATCGAATCTAGTTACAATGGGGCCCATTGATGAAGACCTGGCGCAATGAGGAGTGGGTTGCTGGGGAGGGAGGAAGGAATGGCAAAGAGGGAGGATTTTGTCAGAGCTTGAAGCTTGAAGTCTGACCCATACGAAAGTAATTCCAGAAGGTTGAGTGGAAACAGGGAGATGTACGCAACATCTGCATCGGCGGTCGTAACTGTGGTCCGAACGTGGTAGGTTTCAGTAACATACAGAGAAGTTTGATGTGTATGTACTTCTCAGTCGTTTAGGCGGAGCGAGATTTGGGGAATTAGGGCTGAGCGCTGAGCGCTGAATGCAGATTTCAAATTTGCATCGCTACCGTTGCCGACAAGGACATGGTCAAGCTTCTGGTATTCGACTTCCTTTCGGAAAGATCCTCTCTGAGTTCTCGGTTGCTGGGGTCCCCGTTACCGTCACAGAGATTTCATTTATATAATCATGTGACCTAATGCATCCATCAGCAAAACCTGGGTGAGCTAGGCAGCACGTGGCAGGGCTGTGTAGTGCCATAGCACCATAGAAAGGGGTATCACCTTTACAGTCACCTGCGCGTTCTATGCAGCTCTACATAGAAACGCACAGCCACTACACAGCACTCCCTAGAATCTCAGAGCAGATCTGCAGCCATTCATAGAAACACATAGCCACTTCATAGTGCTCCCTAGAATTACGGAGCAGATCTGCAGCCCTCAGTAGCAACCCCTGGGGTCTGCAGATTCCTAGAGGGGGGGCATACATTCTGCTCATTTTAATACCATATTGCATGATTTTTACACAGAACTTGTGTTACGAAAAAATAAGTTTATTGTCTGCGCTACTACATTATACAAGATATCCTAATATTCTACATAGTATCAAGTATTAAAGATACTAAGAGGATGCCATTCGCCAACAAGGAAGGTAGGACGGTTGTTCGTCGAGGGACGGAGCCGTTCTTCAAAGGAGGGAGGACTCAAAGGAGGGAGGACGCCATTCGTCGACAAGGGAGGGAGGACGCCGTTCTTCAAGGGAGGGAGCCGTTCATCAATGAGGTAGGGAGGACACTGTTCGTCGACAACAGAGGGAAGATGTGTTTGTCGACAAGCGAGGGATGACGCTGTTCTTCAAGGCAGGGGGAACACCATTTATCAACGAGGGAGGGAGGACACCATTCGTCGAGGGAGAAACGCCGTCCGTCAAGAAGGAAGGGAGGATGCCGTTCGTCGACGAGTGAGGGAGCAGTTCGTCAAGGGAGGACACTGTTCATCGGGGAGCCGTTTGTCGAGGGAGGGGGGCCGTTTGTCAAGAGGGAGCCTTTCGTCAAGGGAGGGAGCCGTTTGCCGAGAGAGGGAGCCATTCATTGAGGGAGGAGTTGTTTGTCGACGAGGGAGCCGTTCGTCGATGAGGGAGGGATCTTTTCTTTAAGGGAGGAAGCCATTCTTCACGGGAGCGAGCTGTTCTTCAAGGGAGGCAGGGAGCCATTCTTCAAGGGGGGGAGGAAGCCGTTCTTCAAGAGAGGGAGGATGCCGTTCTTCAAGGGAGGGAGGACACCGTTCATGGACGAGGGAGGACACCGTTCGTCGAGGGACGCGGTTCGTCAACGAGGGAGGGAGGATGCTGTAACTCGACGAGGGAGGACACCGTTTGTCGAGGACAAGTTGAACATTGTGGTGGGAAGGAAGAACAATGAATTTCCGTGTTGGGAAATTCAAAGTTCAACATAATCACATGATGTCGGAGTTTCAACGGACTTGAACGAATTGTCTCGCGACTTGAAGTTGTTTGTCGCCTGTCACTGTCTTTCACAGAAAGCATGGCATTCGAGGTGGGCATTCACAATTGTAGATGGCACCATGTAATCAGGCAAATATAAAGTTCATATTGGAAAATTATTGAACAATTTCCGAGCCTTCCAAGAAATTTGCAGTTGTTACCAGAAATTTCCTGGCTATTTCCATGATTTCCCGAAATTTCCTGTTTTTTGGTAGTAGTAGTAACAATTGAAGTTGTCTAAGTTCGAAAATGTGAGTTGAGCGCGGCACGTGACTTCCCGCAACTGTACCGACTTCCATCAATTCACACTTACACTTTCTAGGGTAGCTCATAGCTATAACTTCACGAGTATTACACCGTTTGGCCTCTATGTAGGCTTATTTTAATCGCTTCATTCACGCGAATGCAATCCAATTTACGGCGTAGAAAAATTTGGAGTACCTCACGAACTGTAGCATAAACTATTTGGCCTGTATTAGACATCTGAAATATATATTATCATCATGAGTTCTGCTCCGTTTCATGCGATTTTGGGCTTGTTAGAAACGCACAAATTTGAGCTTTAAAACGGGTCTGAGAGCCCCTAATATTTCGACGTTTAAGGCGACCTCCGATAACATTTACCGTTTTTAGGCAGATTCTTCACCAGTAATTGGTCCAAAGCCATTTGAGTTTTGAACTAAATACTACGTAAATAGACGCGTTGGAATCGGCTTGAACACCACTTTCCAACGCAAAAAAAATCACAAAAGACGAATATGTTTTGCAAAAGATACTTCATATTCTTTCTTGTTGCAATCAATCTTTGTAGGTCAATCAATCTCTGGACAGTGTTGTACTTTCTTCTTATTCCAGGCGTATTTTGGTCATAAATTATTCATATACAATAGGGAATGTGTTTTCTACTGAAATCTAGTATACTTGTAGTTTGACTCCCTATAAGGGCTGGGTAGAAAGTGGAGGCCCCTCTACAGCACCCTATAGTAACGGCACAAGTCTCTGTAGTGCTGTATAGCACAAGCTTACACCCACACAGTGCTGTGGAGCGCTGTGTGGCGCTAGGGCATCTAGCCAAACTTGGCGTGTAACTATGGGAAACTATGATATTAGCGGAAGCACTATGCCTGTCTACGTGGGAAAATCAGGTTTTGCTGATGTCGTGTCGCGTCCGCTCAGCGCCTCCAACCCCGCCGCTTCGTCCACTGTGAGCATCCTGCTCAAAATGACATTTATTTACAGGGTTGGTTTTGTATGACAAATCCTTTAAATTCCCTCCTGTGAAATCTGAGCTCATTCAGAAAACTGACGGTGGATTGGAGAGAAAAATCAGATCACCGTCAGTCCGTCACAGCCTTTTTAAATTTCTCTTATTATTTTCCAATGTAATTAATCAAGGTGTAGAATATGACGTGTGAAGGTATGTTTCACTTAAAAAAACCCATTTCACTTCTTTATCACACTTGCTCGCGATCCTCATTTTGAACTACAGGACACGCATAATGGGGTAGCGAACTTTAAAGATAGGTTGAGACTGTAAATTCACTGAGGTATTCTAAGAATAAACGAGGGGAACTGCTGGTGCCACGAAAATAGCTACTACAATTTTGAGCAGGAACTCTACCGTCCAGAAGGTTCCGAATTTCGAGAGTCCGAACCGCCGCCGATCCGCCTGTCCGCCTGTCTGGTTCGCACGGCACCTGCCGCCACCAAACAAGGTCACGAGCGTTTTCACCCTTACGCCGTTCGTGCATCGAGGCTCGACTGTCACTGTGAACCTTTTAGTGGTATCCGCCAAGTTTCCACTCCAAAGCCTAACATGGGTGCCAGCAATCCAGCGCTCAACTGTGGGCCTGATGCTCAACTCACGACCCTCATCGCCAACGCGAACCTAGGTGACCAGCCTGGCTTCGATTAGAAAGGCGCTGATGGCAGCGGCGTAGGCTCCTTCGCTTCAAGTTTTGTCCAATCAAAATCGCTGACCATCTTTTAGTGGCCTCACAATACTGGCCCAATGCTCACATATCTGGCATCTTGAGGGTCAACGACCTGTGACAGGTTTGACGCACAACCTGCCGAAGTTTAAGATCGACGTAGTATCATGTACGACGTGCTCCTGGCTCTAAGTTTCTCCCGAATTTGCCAACGATCCCCCCTTATGTACAACAGTGTCCGGCTCCCTCGCAAGCACACAACTCCCATCCAACCTCGCGCTAGGAAACTACCTCACCCGCCACGAAATCATTGCTCTCCATCTCGCCAAATCACTCGGCGGTGCAGAGTTTTACCCCGCCTGTTCGCAGCTTACGGTTGGCGCATCGGGCACTGGAGTCCCTGACCCTTTGGGTGGTCACTTGCCAGGCGCGTGCAGCGACAACGACCCTGGCATCTTTGATTCCCAGGTATTCGATGCCTGTGCACCATACATACACCTTCCCCGGTCCTCCTGTCGCTGCATTTGTGAACGGTGGCACTTCCACTCCTGGAAACGCAACCACAACCGCATTTTCAAAGGCAACGGCAACCCAGACCGGTGGTGCCACTGGGACATCGACGACGTCTAAGGGGAAGATGTGCAAGCTCAAGAAGGGCAAGTCTGCCTCTTCGTCGTTCGTTCCATTGGCCTCCGTGGCAGCAGCCAGTCCCACCACCACCGATATGTACCCCCGACACTTCAGCAGGGCCATGCGCGACTTGCGCTCGGCCGCAGTATCTAAAATGCCTCTGACCACAACACCCCACGACATGCACGCTCGCGATTCTGACTGCTGTTTAGATCCCGCCTTGTTGTATTCATACCCGGTCATTCATATTATAGGATGTATAGTACATTGCTATCATTGCAATAAACATTTGTTGATGTTGGCTTGGACGCGAAGTTCACTCTTTAAGCACGGTTACTGAGGGTCAATGGAAGCATCGTTTACTGATTCAGGTTTTGTCAAGGTTTTGTGAGATCCTGGCACCTACCTTGGGGGGACCCGGTCAACGTCAATAGTTGGCAAGTAGATTTTATTCTGGCACGAAGTCGAACTAAAGATCTGCACGTGACAATGCTGCCTTAGGCGACAGGCGGATCGGCGGATCGGCGGCAGTTCGGACTCTCGAAATACGGAACGTCCTCCTACCGTCCCTATCAGTCAAGTCCGACTCAAAACGGCAACGGGCTCTGCCACGACTCCATGAAAGAATAAAAACCACAGAACATTCACCCCCCTCCTCCCCTTCCAACCCACCCCGCAGGCGTTCACCTCACACCGACAAGGCGGTATACCTGGGCGGTAAGTCACTGTGACTTTCACCCCTCCCACCAGCGGAGGACGGAACCTGTGTACCAAGCCGCACAACCCCCTCTGGAACCGAGTTGCCAGGATCTCTATCGACGCTATGCGCATTCCCACGCGTTGTGCCCTTCCCCAAGCTCGGCCCCATAAACAATCGTAACGGGTCTCCAATGATGAATGGAGCGATACTGGAACGTCCTGCGAGTGCGTGAGACATATCTGGTTGTGGTGGAGAGAGAGAGTCCGAGAGAGGGAGGTTTTTCTTCCGCTGTCGACTCCTGCGCACGAAGAAGCAAGCGAGGAGTATGAATGATATGAGTATGGACCCGGCGACCGCGCCACCTATTGTAACGCCTATCGGCGGATGTACGCGGCTTGTAGTTGCTTTAGATGATGTATGAAGTGTTGTAATTGTTGCTGTCGCCGTGAAGCTCGAAGAAGGGAGTGCCGTAATTGTGACGTTCTGAGTTGCTGAGACTGTTACGCTCGAGGAAATGGGCGTAGAGGAGTAGCTAGACCCATCACCACTCCCAACTTCCAAATAATCGAGAATCAGCATGGTGTTGTTCCGCTCGTTGGTAATCACCAATGTATGCTGCCCCAAGCTCAGCCCTGTGGCGCTGAAGAACAGCTGCTGATGCATGTCCTCTCCCTCCGGGATGGCAAGGAATTGAGAAGGCACACCAGAGTCAATGGTGTAGTTCGATAGGGTGGCAGGCGCGTTACCTTCCAGGAATACTATCTCGCCGTAGACACTTATGCTTGTTCCTATACATGAGCCCGGGTATTTGTCAGTAAGTGAGTAAGTAAAAAGACGAGCCGGCCACTCAGTGGAAGGGGAAATAGAAGGCTTACATACCAGAAAAATTGAATAACACGCTAGACCCAGCGAAAGTGGCAAATGTCGTGGTGTTGAGGTAGTCGAGTATAGTACCATTCCGTGGGATCCATATGCCGGAGTATTGTATCTCGGGGTCTCGGTCATCGAATTTAGTTTCAATGTGGTCCATTGATGAAGGCCTGGCGTAATGAGCCGTGGGGTGCTGGGGAGGGAGGAAGGATTAGCGAAGAAGGTCAAGATGACAATTGAAGGAAGGATTTCGTCAGAGCTTGAAGTCTGACGCATACGTAATGCCAGATGGTCGAGTGGAAACGGAGAGATACACGAAACATCTGCATTGGTGGTCACAACCGCGGTCCTAACGTGGTAGGTGTGAGTAACGTACAGAGAAGTTTGATGTGTGATGTACTTTTCAGTACTTTTATCGGAGCGCGATTTCTGGGAATACTTAGGGCTGAATGCGGATTTGAAATTTGCAACGCATAGAGTTCGGCCGCCAGCCGCGAGTTTCTTTCTGCGTCGGGGATCGGGTACCTGTGCTGGTTCAACACATACCTAGTCCAGATAGTGAGTCCAATAACTGGCGCCTGAGCCTGCGGCGTGATGTCGGATGGGTGACCGTTGTCAACGTTGATGGCCCGTTATCGATGATGCAGATGGTCGGGATCACAGAAGTCCTCGCGAGCTATTGCACTGAAGTCCATCTTACCTTACATCATGATTTTGGGCAAGTTTACGACAGACTTCGGCTCGCTGGGGGCCAAAGTTGAGATCGCGTACAATCCGCCAGCCGCATCAGTAAAAATGGAATTCGAGAGTAGGGCCGGAATTTTAGAGAGACGACAGAAGGGTCCATGTTGATTAGACTACACGTCCAGGCGCTAGTACCGTGCATAAGACCGCTAGCGCCATCAAGAGTTTCGGTGCGTAAGACCATTGGCGCCTGTACTGGTGGGTTAAAGACTAGTGTACAAGACAGCTGGCGCCGGTACAAGTGCATGAGACAGCTGGCGCTGGTACTGTTTTTAAGACCACAGGCGCTAGAAGACAGTCAGCTCTGTTATCGTTTCAAAGATCACTGTCGTTCGTACCGGGTCATAAGGTTTACTCGAACTGGTAGCTTATCGGTGTGTACAAGACCAATCGCCCCGTGGGATCGATAACGCGTCAAAGATGGCGGGCGTCTTTGTTCATGAGAGATATGGCTCGGGGGTGACGGCTATTATATGAGTTGGTTGGAGGATATATGCGCGGAATGGAGTAAGGGGGAGGTGTGGTGTTGGATGTATATGTTTGCATGGAGGAGGGTTTCCTGCATAAGACGACTGGTAATAATGCGAAAGAGCGCTGGCGTTTATACCAGCGCACACGACCGCTGGAGCTGGTATCGGTAGATAAGACCACAAGCACTGATACCAGGGCACAGGACCATTAACACTGGTATCGGTTGAAAAATCATAGACGCTGATACCGGGGCATATGTATATGCAAGGCCAAGTGGCCGGGGTCAGGACATGGTCGAACACGCCGCCGTTACATAATGATATCCAAGGGAGGGTGGTATTCCGGTGTGCATGCGCGGGATGGGGTGAGGATGTATGCCTGGAGGAAGAGGAGGGAAGGGAATTGAAAGGTGTATATATGCGTCGGAGGGGAGAGAGGCGAGGTATAGGAACGAAGGACTTGGGGATGAGCGGGGAAAGGCAGGGTGAGGGTCATAAATCACGGATTAGGTTGTCGGAATTGGATTGAGATAGAGCGCTCTCCCTTCAGCTTATGTATATCTGACAAGATGCGCTATCATCTGATTATAAAACGTCAGAGAAAGAAACGACGACTCAAGTTCGCGAGATGTTCCGGTTATAACTTGAGCTCCAACTTTCGACTCGAATTTGAATGGGCAATATTAGGTTACATTTTTTTCTGATTGTCCTCCATAAGTAAAATAGAATAAAGTGCTGCGGCTTAATGAGAATCGAAGAACGGGACGAGAAAGGGAGACGTACAATAGCATTACACGCCTATGTTGAGTGTACATCTTCTCTCCTTTCCCTCGATGACAACTCGTCTAAAAACCCTACTCCTCCCTCTCCCTCGACGCACCGGCCGGACTCGTCCCAGAAGCAGCAGCAGCAGCAACCGCACTTGTCGTTCCCGTCTACACCACATCAGCCCTCCTGTCCCCTCCAGCAAACCAAAGCAGTCAAACCAAAACTCACCTGCCTCAGCTTCGCCAAATGTATCTTCAACGTCTCCGCATAATTCTCAAACCCCAACGTCCCCATCGCATACAGTATATCCTCCCCCCCAATCGTCTTCCGTTTCTCCACTTGGCACTTCTCCGCCGCTTCGGAGGTGATGAAGGATATGAACTCTGAAACGCATTCCTGCACGCATTCTTTGGCGTCTTTTGCGATTTTGGCGGTGGAGGGGACGGAGGCTTTCATTATTCGCGAGACGTTTGCTATCTGTTTCAATATATATGCGGTGAGAAGGGAGGGAGGGAGGGGAAGAGGAGGGAAGAAAGGAAAGAAAGAGAGACTAACGGGTAAAAAGCGGTCTTGTTCCCTGTACTCCCCCACCTCTTGCTCCGTTATCGGTGTTGGCTCTGGCGCATCTTCTGGAGAGGGTACGACGAGGGGCGCGGTGTCTTTGTCGCGCGGGATGATGGGCTGTAGGTCGGTCGTTGACATGCCCAGTGCCGTGTTACTGTAAACTTCTAATTTGTAACTTGTAAAAGGCGCTTGGGATGAATCGGAACAAAGGAAGTTGGATGGGTGGTGTCAATGAGTACGACTTGAACAGCTTGGCGTTACGATCTTGATAGAGAAATTCTTGAGCTTGCTTGCCGAGCCTGGCCAAGGTCGTTGGTGGTGAAGCTGAAGAGCGCTATGAAATCAGAAATGCATTGTTGTTTTCAAGGTTGCGGAAACAAAATGTCAGATGGCAGTGCAGTGCAGTGCTTTGACGATAATCAATTTGATCACCCTGCACCCTGCAGTGATCGTGACTCGTGAGCAGGTAAGATTTTGTCGACCAATGAAATATTCGAATTCCGTCCGAGCACCGAGGGATTCAGTGTAAAATTCCGTATTACAGATTTACCGTACATACTGGAAAGAAAAAAACAACTTCACTCCCCCCAAAAACCAGTGACTTCAAGGTGACTTATTTTTCTACATGTCTAGCCAAGTATGTCCCTACGCCGATAGTAGAGAGCAATTAGGGTTGACACGCCCAGAGAAAGACGAAAACGCACCCTAATAATTTGGACAGTGGAGTGCGCAATGAGATCGAAGCGTGTTTGTCGACTACGTATATACATCATGCAATGACGGAGAGATGGTATATCAAAAGAATGTATATAACTCGAAAGCAAACTTGCATCCCTCTCCCCGTACACCCTCAGACCTCAGCACCCTAACACCCCGCAGGAAGCGTCGCATCATCCACAAACTTCGCAGTCGCCTTCAACCCAAGTCCACGGCTCGCAAACGCCTTGGCAATAATACACTTATTCACCCCGTTGAACCTGTTCTGGTCGGCTTGAATTATCGCGTCGCGTGCCTGGATGACTGAAAAAAAGAATGTCAGCGTCAGCGTTCGGAGCATAAAATAAAGAGGAAGGAAAAGAGAAAAGAAAGCACCGAAAACAAAGGGAGCAAGGAAAGGAAAGAGAAACGCACAAGTCGGATTACAAGGCTGAATAGCAAGTGCATCCATCATAACCCTCATAAACACAACATTCCCCTCCTTCGCACCCGCATCCGTCAACTTATTACTCGAAAACCCGCGTGCAGCTACAAGCGCAGCGTACACCTGATGCAACATATTAGCCCACACCTCCCCAATATCATGCACCTCCGTGAGCTTCTGCAAACTCGAGTACCGAAGGGGGTTGGTGGTTGCGGAGGTCGAGTAGGGGAACGACCGGATGCCTTTGGCGCGGTTCGCGACGTATTGGCCGACGATGAAGTCTTTTGTGGTTCCGGAGGATTGGGCCATCCAGCTGGTGGGAAGGGGTTAGTGAGGTGTTTAACGGGGAGAGGGAAGGGGGTTGGGGAAAGTGGAGGGGAACGTACTCGGCCATAGCATCACTCCACCCCTCACCCATCCCACCCGACTCTGTAGTCTGCAAGCACCGCCCTGTACCACCCCCCGTCATACGGTTAGTAATCCCATGGGTCATCTCATGGATCACAATATCGTTCTCCATCGTTCCATCACGGCGGGGCTAAAAAGAAGACAAAGTGTCAAAAACGCTGGTGAAAAGCGAAAAAAAAAAGAGGACCCACGTTGGTAAGTGTCCAGATGAACATCCTACATTGCCCCGACTGCCCACTACCATCCACCATCATCAGCTCATCCATCCTTCCCAAAAACGACTCAGAAACTCACTCAGGCGGCGTAGCGAAATTCGCATTATTAACCCCCGACGCATCCTGCACACTCATCAAAACCCTATCCCCCTCCTTCCCGCCCTTCCCAAGATTACTCTGCTGGAAATTAAACGCCTTTTCCGTAAACCCATACCGATACGCAAAGTCATGCATAGTATTAATAATATAAAACGCGTTTGTTTTGGCGGCATCGATGTTGGATGATGTGGTGGGATCTTGGGAGTCTGTGTAGACTCTGTTGAAGTTTAGGTTTGTGGAGGTTTGGGTGGATGTGGCGGTTTGGGAAGACTTGAAGGATATGACGTTGTTTCCGCTATATAAAATAATAAGGAGGGGTGTGGATAGAAGAGGGAGAGAAAGGGGACGTACGCTGTGGTTGTCGAGTTTCCCGAACCAGTGTTGTGCCACCCCAAAGGGGAGGATTGGAGATCTTCTGGATCGCGTAGCGTTTCGAGGCCTTCTGGGAAGGTTTGTTTCGTGATCGGGAGGACGGTGTACTGCGTAAAGCATGAGCGGGGCCGAACACCACAACAAGAAGAAAAAAGAACATACAGAAGCATGAGCAACGAAATCAGTAACGCTGATCAACTCCCCACTATGCCCATCAATGAACGCCTCATACCACGCATCGGTCTCCTCGTTCCGGATTTGAAGGACGTGCGTGAGGGCGACGGAGCCGTCGGGTTTGACGAGGTATTCGAGTGTTGGTTCTAAGCCGTTGTGTTTCCCTTCCAAGGCGGATTCGATGGCGGGGAGGGCGGATTTCCAGGTTATGGAGGGGGTGGAGGGGGCGATTTGGGCTGGATGGCGGGAGTTGGTAAGGCATTGAGAGAGAGAGAGAGAGGGGAGGGACGTACCTGTCTTGGGATCGACAAAGGAAGACCCGTAGGAAACGACTTTGTCACCGTGAAAGGCGACGTTCGCGACTGCGTTGGCGAATGGGACTCCGTTCTGTAGTAAAGATATGTTGGTGGATTTCGAAGATAACGGAGGGTGGCACGTACATAAGACTGCTTGATGTATGCAAACCTAGCTTCGCCCTCTGTATACCCAGACTTCCAAGCCATATGCTTGGGATCGACGCCGGTGGATGAGATGAATGACATGGCGGACTCGTTGAGCGGTTCACTGGATCCAGTGAAGGATGACGAGGAGGGTGCACCGTCCGCGCCGTACGTCTATCAACAAACCAGCGCGCGTCAATATAAAAAATAACAATAGGAGTAGTAGGAAAGAGACAGACCTTGAACGTGTTCTTGGGATGATACACCTCAAGTTTCAACCCTCTGCCAACATGCCTAACCCTATGAGTCGCGTGCTTTGAACAAGAGGGATAAGGGGTCGCCTGGACCGAGGAGATGGTTGCGAGGAGGACAGTGACGAGGAGAGGAAGGAAAGACTTTTGAATTGAGAAAGCCATTGTCTAAATGGTAACTAATAGTGGCACGACCTGAGCGTGTTGAATGAATAAAGAATGAAGGAGTGAGAAAGAAAGGAAAAGAAAGGAAAGATGAGTGGAGACAAGGATGGTTGAGCGCCGTTGGTCCTTATAACAACCACCTGGGCTTGGCTCATCGTGAACTTGTGCAAGCCAAGGGAAACAAAGCACAACGCGGCATTACCACATTCACCTCTTACGCCTGCAACTCAAGACACGTCCTCCACAACATCGGTGCCACTCACCTTTATTCAATCATTGAAGGCTGAATCTCCTCTTTTCAGTTGTAGCATTTGTGTAAAGTTGCGGGAACTACGACGTAGTGACTCTAAGTACTATCATATAACCATCCCAGCAACCACGCAGAATATCAGTATTCCCTACTTGTCCTAATGCGTCGGTACCCAACGTTCATACTCAAATCATCACTTCCGAATCGACCACTCCTACTCGTAACGCGGACCTTCTGTTCCCCAAACCCACCCCTCACATCACAGTAATGCAGCGGCGTGTCGTCACTAACAAAAGGGCCTTGGTAGCCTAGGCCAAGCTCGAGCTGCCCACGCAAAAGGCGGTCTTCAGTGTGCTCGTAACGACGTCCGAGAAAGTTGACGTTGGGATGGGACGTGGACACCTTGCCTCCTGCGTGCCATGGCATTTGTTAGGTGTGCACGTTTGGCGTAGCGGAATGGGGGGAACGTAGAGTTCCGCGAATGTGCCGATTTTGCGCGGGTGGAAGAGTTGTTGGCCTGGGAACGGAGAGGGAGAGGGAGGGATGAGGTGGAGGAAAATGTACACGACGTCAGGGGGCACATACCATGCTTTCCGCTCCGTTTCTCTACACCACATGCTCGTCTATCCACTCGCTTCCCTCAACGACCAACTTCTTCGAATCGTTGTCGACGTCTAATTGATGGTGGACAATCACGGTAAGTGTTCACAAAACTTGTCAATGCGCTGTTCACGACTTACCGGCATACATCCTCGACTTCTCGAGCATACGTCGCATCTAGTGCTACATCTTGAAGGCGCCAACGCTGATGGCTTCGTGTACGGCAATCCCAGTCGAATGGGCGATGTTGGCGGCTATCGTGGTTGTGGTCAGAGGTAAGTCACCATCGTCAGCGTCACACGTTACACATTGATGTCGTCCTCATCGTTTCCCACAGCCACAACGCCCATCATCCAACTTCAGACACAACTCAGGTCAGTTGATGTCTATCGAGATTCGTGTCGACGACTTACTTTTGTAGGTTATGATGCCATTGTAAACGAGGTAGACACTATAAGACACAGGTAAGTGAATAATTCAAACGCGGAACGACGTTGACGAACCTTTTCAGGGTCTCAACGATGGCCCAGGGCGCTCGTTACGCGGAAGACGCGACTAACGCTCCTGGGTACAGGTTTTCAGGTGAGTAAAGACTGTATACTCGAGGTGAAGTGGACGAGACTGACGTACTTTTTGTAGAACCGACGTATTCACGACCTTCACACCTCCCAACGCGTATTCCGCCCATCCAAGCTACACGTCACGAAGCGGTAGTCGAGGTTCCGTGTAAACGATGCGGACAAGTCGATGATGGGGAACCTGAGGGGCAAGAGCAGCGTGGTAAGTAAGCCGGATGCAGCACTCCCGTTAACGAAAACTTACCGTGGTCATCAGCAGCATCACCACGAGTCTGCAGAAAAAAGGATATAAGCAAAGGTGAGTGAAACGTTGTCTATGACGAAAGAGACGTTGACATACCTGGTTGCCATTTAGCATTCCGTCACGTCTTCGCATTGAAGGAGGGGTTTAAAAACTCGGTACGCAACGTCAACACCAGCAACGATGGACGACGAGCAGACGACTTACCAGCGTGACGACGACGATTGGAGGACGACGAGGAGAAGGGAGTGGACGTCGACATCGAAAGGAGGGAGGAGAACGTATGTAAGTGGGTGCTGATGAAAGATATTGGACTGACTACCCCGTCTTTATAGCTCTTCTCGCTTGCGCGGTAAGTAGCCGGGTTGTGACGTGACGCAAAATCTTTACGGAAGAAGGGTCTCGTTTCGTGCAGGGTTCAGATCCTAGGAACCGGGGACGGAGGAAACAATCTTTTCGTAAGTTTCGTATCTACCCATTCCATTGGTTTCTTAATTCACTCCGGCCTCGTCTGGTGAATTTTTTATTAGGTATCACTTGAAGTACATTCAATTCATTTGCGAAAGAAGTACCGACTAACGCACACAGATAGATATCTTCATTATGCGGAATCACTCCCGTTTGCGAAAGGCGCAGAACGCTTGAAGAAAATACAGGCCAAGTAAAGTACGTACATACATCAGACCCTTGATCAACAAATTTCTGACAGTTGAATGTTCAGAATGCCGTTTTTCAATTCGGAATCGGGAGAGGAGAATGAGGACGCCTTCGGCGGCCATCTACACTCGAATGAATCGATGCGCTTTGGTACTTCCTAGCCAAGTGAGTGTTGTCATAATTCTACGACACGAAGAGTAAATTCTCAATTCTTCCTTTATCTCAGAAACACGCAAGTGTATCATAAACCAATGGTGAATTCGGACGATAAGTACTTTGGTGAGCACACACCCCCGCTCACAAACTTCTTACACCAGAACTTCTGATATCACAAGTGCAGGGACACCGGGGATACTACCCGAATAGAACCCTGACACGTCAAGATGGAATTTCCGTGTGTGCGGTTCAAGCGCGATGCAGAATCGGGGAAGGAGGAGCATATCCTTACTCATTGCTCGGAAGGTACGTCCACGTGCTCTGTTAATGTCTTGAACCACTTATACTACTAAGGAATTATGCAAAGAAATGTGAGATATTATTGTGTTCATCCGGCATAACTGCAAATGGAGCAATGTAAGGAATGGTACGAAATGCAGGAAACAACGCGCCTGCCGTGATATTTCGCTAACGGAGAGTTACAGGTATCCAGGCACGCAGATGGCATTGTTCTAAGGAAGACCCTGACGTGTAAAAGCGTCAGTTTCGCTAATTCGTTTCAAGCGCGATGGATACGGAATTGGGGGCGGGAGGAAGTTATAATTCCATGTACGTTCTCATGTGCTCGACTGTTATTTATTGTTGAGAAGTGTTGAATAGATTTAGAACTATATATGCGAGCTACACTTGGACGAAAATGATGTATTACGGATGGAGGAACTTAGAGGGCAGTTCGGAATACTGGTACGTTGCGCGCTGCACGCTGGTATCTTCCATTGACAAAAGTTCTGGAAAGTCAGGTACATACTTGGCAGGGTTTTGAAGAGGACCCTGACACGTAGAACTGTCAGCTTCACAAGGTTGTTTCAGGTGAGATGGTGAAATTAGATTCGGGGGAGGAGGAGATCATCCTCCTCACTTCCAATGTTCTCGCTCCACTGTGCTCGTTCGTCGTTGTGAAGTGTCTAAAATATGTAGGTATACGCCTACGAGTCATAGCTTGATAGAAATTGTACACTATGAATATAGGAAGCGAGAAATGCAAGGGACTTGAATGGGCGCGGCAATTCCGTGCTCGCATCTTCCATTGGCAAAAGTTCTCAAAGTCCAGGCACAGGGTTGGCGGGGTTCTCAGGAAGACCCTGATGCATAAAATTGCTCGTCTTGAGAATGTGTTTCAAGCGTAATGAAGAAATTAGAATCGGGGGAGGAGGAGATCATCCTCCTCACAATGGATATCTGCAATTCCGCACACTCGTTCATTGCTTGGATATGTCAAGGACATTTAGTAGTATGCATATGAGTTGCAAATAGTATAAATTGTACACTACGAATAGGGAAAGGTAGAGGATTGTACGGAATGCAGGGGATGATGGGCACAGCACGCCCAGTTTATACCTTCCGCTGGCGAAAGCGCTGGGAATTCAGGTACAGGTGTTACAGGGTTCCGAAAAAGAACCTGATGCATAGAAAGGTTTATTTTACGGATGCGTTCCAAGCGTGATGGAGAATCGGCTTGTCTATTCACTTTCAATCATTTTTGTACGACCGTCATCCTAGAATTTATATTGCAAATGACTATGTAAAACATGAGGGTACACAAGTAGTTCAAAGGGAAAGTAGGGGAAACAAAATGGGAGAAGAGCCGTGTTTGTAGGGCACATCCCCGCTCCAATCTTGCACTACACAAACACCCAGACTTCAAGACACGTGTAGTCCGATAATATATTCAACCAACACTTCAAGATGAATGGCTGGTTGTATGGGGCTGTTCTAAAAAAGCTATAGGTGCACACAATCACGAACGACGAGGAGACTGTAGACACGGTGATGTGGTATCCTCAGGTTTCTACTCATACAAGTGTCCCCGTCTGCATGCACTAAATTTCTAAATGTAAGAGATAAAAAATTGGGTTTGACGGGCAAGAACGGTCTCAAATGTACACACCAGGTGGCGACAGCTGACGACTTATCTCCCAGGAAGTTTCAACATGTGTCGAGTTGAGAGGTGTTTGCAAGACGTACACTGTAAACGTAAAAACAAGGTGCATGACATAATTTTGTTTCCTGCAGAGTAAGTACATACTCGATTGCCATAGATCGTCCTTGACAACAAAATCCCCACTAGATTTGCAGGGCAGCTGGGCCTGGAGAGTAGAAGTTATGGTAAGTATGGTAAAATATGGCAGAGACATTGAATTAGATACGAAGCGCGTGTATTTTCTGGAGTAGCTGGAAAAGACATGGTGATGAGAGCATTGTGACTAGCTATACAGTCATATGGGATTTACTTACCACAGGTGCCGGGGGAAAGATTTATATCCTGGAAAAATGGAACCTGGTACATAAGCAGAGTTAGCAAGGGCAAGAGTTTGAGTGGTGAGGGGGGGGCGAGGAATGGGGGGAAAACCTGAGTTGCAAAAAATCGAACACACAAAGTTTGATAGCTCCGAATTCTTGATTCGAGGTGCGTGTTCCTAGAATATTCTGCCGATCACTCTATTCCTGGAATGTTGGCGCAAGCTAAGCAAGGTCCCCGTGCATTGTTTGTCGGCTGGATACTTCCGGCCAAGTCACACCAAGATACTTACTCACGCTAAGCTTCGTTGATTTTCCTTGGCACCCAGAGGTATAAGTAGATTCGAAAATATGTGAATGCTCACCCTTCCCCTTGCCTCCATTATGCTCCTACGCTGCCCGGCTCTCATCTGCATTGTCGTTGCTTGGCCATTTGTTGTCACACTTTCACTCATCATCGCCATCCAGTCGGAGGTCGTTGTTATTGACGACGTTCACTTATTCCACCTTGGTGAGTTAATTTTTGTTTGTTCTTCTCCACGTTGACTAACAATTCTGTTTTGGGCCACACAGCTTTACTTTCCTCCACCACATCTGCGCTTGTCGTCTCAGCCGTTATGCATGCCTAAGCCATGCAAATGAGTTTGGTCTGTGATCCTTCACTTCCATTTGCTAATGAAGTCTCATAACAATATATTGCATCCCACAGAACTCGAAGTGACGAACTTTGGCAATGGGGGCAATTCCAATATGATTTTTGGTGTTCCGGGGATCGCTGTCATGAGGAAGTCTTCTCATGTAAGTTTTATATGTGTTCTCGCTGTCCTGAACCCCCCATTTATCTTGTTGCAGGCTTTGTGTCGATCTGTTCTTTGATTTTTCGACATCCGCGGATCGCTATCACGTGGCATGCCACCTGTTCCTCCAACCTTACCTCTGGATTGGCCCGACACAATGTATTGCTTTCCAGAAAATGCAGTTCTGCCGCTGTGTCTTCCCAACACCATGTCAAATCAATATTTGGATGTCCGGCAATCGCCTCATGATGTTACTGCATTTCCTTTCTACAACACATCCCCTCGTTGTTGAAATTCGATTTTTCGAGTTCCAGCAATCACCCTCCTGCTACCCATCTTCCTAGACATTGTAAGCTTGTTCATACACCCATCTTTGTTCTTCTTTTCTCATATCACCTTTAAGATTTACTCTTGGAATGGTTCTTTGATTTTCCCAAGTCCGGCCATGCTACGTGGCAGCACGTAGTGCTGCTTGTCTGTCACTCCAACCCCACGGTTCAAACTCTATTTTTCGAGTTCCGGCGATCACCTTCACGCCACAGGCTTTCTACCCAACCCTACCCATACATCTCATCGATTTACTTCATTCTTGGCCATTGCTACATGGCAGCACATAGTGCTGCTTGTCTGTCACTCCAACCCCATGGTTCCAACTCGATTTTTCGAGTTCCGGCGATCGCCCTCACGCCGCAGGCTTTCTACACAACCCTACCCTTGCCCTACCCATACACCTGATTGATTTACTTCATTCTTGGCCATCGCTCCTGCTGCTTCTCATTTTCTTTCTGTCACTCCAACCCCATGGTTCCAACTCGATTTTTTGAGTTCCGGCAATCGCCCTCACACCGCTTAATATTTGCACATCCCTACCCATACACCCAATCGATTTCCTCCGTTCTTTCCCTCATTCAGCCTTCGCTATGTGGCATGATATAGTTATCTTGTCGCTTTGTTTGCGTCGCTCCTCCCCACGGTTTAAACTCGATTTTTCGAGTTCCGGTGATCACCCTGACGCCGCTGGATTTCTACACATACGTGGCAGCACATAGCTTTGCATCACAAGTTCAAACTCGATTTTCTGAGTTTTGGTCACCACCCTCATGCCGCTGAATACGTACACATGCCTAACCACATTTCCTTCATTCTTTGGCTCTCATACATGCTTCGAGTTCGATTTCTTTGAGGCGAGCTCACTTTCTGCATGTGGCTATGTTGCGGTGCATATTCATGTCCGGCAATCGCTCGCACACCGCCATCGTCTTCCATGTATAAAGCTTTATCTATTCTTCATTCTTTGACTAATAATCTTTTCTAGATTTACTTCTGCGGAGAATGACTACAATGCTGCACGTTTATTATCCCTGCATCCCCCCGTGATCGCAAACAATGTACGTTGTTTTATATATCCACGCTCAACAACTCATTCATTTGGCATCTGAATAGACCATTCGACGAATGCACCTTTTCACCGCGGGAAAGCCTCTTCAGTCCTCAAACAGGTCCGCCCCGACATGGCCATCCTTTTGTGCATTGCCGTGTATTCTGTAAGTTTTTCATGTACTTTCCTTATTTTCTTTGTTTTCTGGTGTCTTTCTGTAGATAGTCTCTTTGCGCCAATGCGTGCAAGTCGTCTTCAAACATTCCCATCACTATTTCCTAAGCCCTCCAGGCCCACACTTTTCTTTGTTGTAAACAGTACCCCTTCACGTCAGTAGTCAGTAAAATACGGAAGACCGAACCACGTCTGGCTGTTGCATGAAAATTGCAATGGCTAGACATTTTTAATTGAAATGAGCTCCCTGCGGGGAGGCGAAACTATGATCTGACGTTGTAAAAAAGTTGAAAAAAGTTGAACTTATGCTTCAATTTTCGCTTGGCTTGACTTTTTTCCGATAGCCTGGCGACGCCCATACAGCCAACGTCCCTGGTTTTGGGGTCAGAAGAAATCCTTCTTGACACCCGGGAACTCTACTTCAGATGCGCTGTCATTTTGGAGAACTACTATCTACACGCAGAGCGACGATATGACAGGAAAATGGTATATCAAAAGAATGTATGAACTTCAAAGCAAAGCATCCTGCTCCCCGAACTCA
>NW_001889921.1:151280-158268 GCF_000143565.1 Laccaria bicolor S238N-H82
TCCACTTCGCAGTCGCCTTCACCCAGTCCACGGCTCGCAACGCCTTGGCAATAATACACTTATTCACCCCGTTGAACCTGTTCTGGTCGGCTTGAATTATCGCGTCGCGTGCCTGGATGACTGAAAAAAAGAATGTCAGCGTCAGCGTTCGGAGCATAAAATAAAGAGGAAGGAAAAGAGAAAAGAAAGCACCGAAAACAAAGGGAGCAAGGAAAGGAAAGAGAAACGCACAAGTCGGATTACAAGGCTGAATAGCAAGTGCATCCATCATAACCCTCATAAACACAACATTCCCCTCCTTCGCACCCGCATCCGTCAACTTATTACTCGAAAACCCGCGTGCAGCTACAAGCGCAGCGTACACCTGATGCAACATATTAGCCCACACCTCCCCAATATCATGCACCTCCGTGAGCTTCTGCAAACTCGAGTACCGAAGGGGGTTGGTGGTTGCGGAGGTCGAGTAGGGGAACGACCGGATGCCTTTGGCGCGGTTCGCGACGTATTGGCCGACGATGAAGTCTTTTGTGGTTCCGGAGGATTGGGCCATCCAGCTGGTGGGAAGGGGTTAGTGAGGTGTTTAACGGGGAGAGGGAAGGGGGTTGGGGAAAGTGGAGGGGAACGTACTCGGCCATAGCATCACTCCACCCCTCACCCATCCCACCCGACTCTGTAGTCTGCAAGCACCGCCCGGTACCACCCCCCGTCATACGGTTAGTAATCCCATGGGTCATCTCATGGATCACAATATCGTTCTCCATCGTTCCATCACGGCGGGGCTAAAAAGAAGACAAAGTGTCAAAAACGCTGGTGAAAAGCGAAAAAAAAAAGAGGACCCACGTTGGTAAGTGTCCAGATGAACATCCTACATTGCCCCGACTGCCCACTACCATCCACCGCATCATCAGCTCATCCATCCTTCCCAAAAACGACTCAGAAACTCACTCAGGCGGCGTAGCGAAATTCGCATTATTAACCCCCGACGCATCCTGCACACTCATCAAAACCCTATCCCCCTCCTTCCCGCCCTTCCCAAGATTACTCTGCTGGAAATTAAACGCCTTTTCCGTAAACCCATACCGATACGCAAAGTCATGCATAGTATTAATAATATAAAACGCGTTTGTTTTGGCGGCGTCGATGTTGGATGATGTGGTGGGATCTTGGGAGTCTGTGTAGACTCTGTTGAAGTTTAGGTTTGCGGAGGTTTGGGTGGATGTGGCGGTTTGGGAAGACTTGAAGGATATGACGTTGTTTCCGCTATATAAAATAATAAGGAGGGGTGTGGATAGAAGAGGGAGAGAAAGGGGACGTACGCTGTGGTTGTCGAGTTTCCCGAACCAGTGTTGTGCCACCCCAAAGGGGAGGATTGGAGATCTTCTGGATCGCGTAGCGTTTCGAGGCCTTCTGGGAAGGTTTGTTTCGTGATCGGGAGGACGGTGTACTGCGTAAAGCATGAGCGGGGCCGAACACCACAACAAGAAGAAAAAAGAACATACAGAAGCATGAGCAACGAAATCAGTAACGCTGATCAACTCCCCACTATGCCCATCAATGAACGCCTCATACCACGCATCGGTCTCCTCGTTCCGNAATTTGAAGGACGTGCGTGAGGGCGACGGAACCCTCGGGTTTGACGAGGATTTCGAGTGTTGGTCCTAGCCGTTGTGTTTCCTTCCAGGCGGATTCGATGGCGGGGAGGGCGGATTTCCAGGTTATGGAGGGGGTGGAGGGGGCGATTTGGGCTGGATGGCGGGAGTTGGTAAGGCATTGAGAGAGAGAGAGAGAGGGGAGGGACGTACCTGTCTTGGGATCGACAAAGGAAGACCCGTAGGAAACGACTTTGTCACCGTGAAAGGCGACGTTCGCGACTGCGTTGGCGAATGGGACTCCGTTCTGTAGTAAAGATATGTTGGTGGATTTCGAAGATAACGGAGGGTGGCACGTACATAAGACTGCTTGATGTATGCAAACCTAGCTTCGCCCTCTGTATACCCAGACTTCCAAGCCATATGCTTGGGATCGACGCCGGTGGATGAGATGAATGACATGGCGGACTCGTTGAGCGGTTCACTGGATCCAGTGAAGGATGACGAGGAGGGTGCACCGTCCGCGCCGTACGTCTATCAACAAACCAGCGCGCGTCAATATAAAAAATAACAATAGGAGTAGTAGGAAAGAGACAGACCTTGAACGTGTTCTTGGGATGATACACCTCAAGTTTCAACCCTCTGCCAACATGCCTAACCCTATGAGTCGCGTGCTTTGAACAAGAGGGATAAGGGGTCGCCTGGACCGAGGAGATGGTTGCGAGGAGGACAGTGACGAGGAGAGGAAGGAAAGACTTTTGAATTGAGAAAGCCATTGTCTAAATGGTAACTAATAGTGGCACGACCTGAGCGTGTTGAATGAATAAAGAATGAAGGAGTGAGAAAGAAAGGAAAAGAAAGGAAAGATGAGTGGAGACAAGGATGGTTGAGCGCCGTTGGTCCTTATAACAACCACCTGGGCTTGGCTCATCGTGAACTTGTGCAAGCCAAGGGAAACAAAGCACAACGCGGCATTACCACATTCACCTCTTACGCCTGCAACTCAAGACACGTCCTCCACAACATCGGTGCCACTCACCTTTATTCAATCATTGAAGGCTGAATCTCCTCTTTTCAGTTGTAGCATTTGTGTAAAGTTGCGGGAACTACGACGTAGTGACTCTAAGTACTATCATATAACCATCCCAGCAACCACGCAGAATATCAGTATTCCCTACTTGTCCTAATGCGTCGGTACCCAACGTTCATACTCAAATCATCACTTCCGAATCGACCACTCCTACTCGTAACGCGGACCTTCTGTTCCCCAAACCCACCCCTCACATCACAGTAATGCAGCGGCGTGTCGTCACTAACAAAAGGGCCTTGGTAGCCTAGGCCAAGCTCGAGCTGCCCACGCAAAAGGCGGTCTTCAGTGTGCTCGTAACGACGTCCGAGAAAGTTGACGTTGGGATGGGACGTGGACACCTTGCCTCCTGCGTGCCATGGCATTTGTTAGGTGTGCACGTTTGGCGTAGCGGAATGGGGGGAACGTAGAGTTCCGCGAATGTGCCGATTTTGCGCGGGTGGAAGAGTTGTTGGCCTGGGAACGGAGAGGGAGAGGGAGGGATGAGGTGGAGGAAAATGTACACGACGTCAGGGGGCACATACCATGCTTTCCGCTCCGTTTCTCTACACCACATGCTCGTCTATCCACTCGCTTCCCTCAACGACCAACTTCTTCGAATCGTTGTCGACGTCTAATTGATGGTGGACAATCACGGTAAGTGTTCACAAAACTTGTCAATGCGCTGTTCACGACTTACCGGCATACATCCTCGACTTCTCGAGCATACGTCGCATCTAGTGCTACATCTTGAAGGCGCCAACGCTGATGGCTTCGTGTACGGCAATCCCAGTCGAATGGGCGATGTTGGCGGCTATCGTGGTTGTGGTCAGAGGTAAGTCACCATCGTCAGCGTCACACGTTACACATTGATGTCGTCCTCATCGTTTCCCACAGCCACAACGCCCATCATCCAACTTCAGACACAACTCAGGTCAGTTGATGTCTATCGAGATTCGTGTCGACGACTTACTTTTGTAGGTTATGATGCCATTGTAAACGAGGTAGACACTATAAGACACAGGTAAGTGAATAATTCAAACGCGGAACGACGTTGACGAACCTTTTCAGGGTCTCAACGATGGCCCAGGGCGCTCGTTACGCGGAAGACGCGACTAACGCTCCTGGGTACAGGTTTTCAGGTGAGTAAAGACTGTATACTCGAGGTGAAGTGGACGAGACTGACGTACTTTTTGTAGAACCGACGTATTCACGACCTTCACACCTCCCAACGCGTATTCCGCCCATCCAAGCTACACGTCACGAAGCGGTAGTCGAGGTTCCGTGTAAACGATGCGGACAAGTCGATGATGGGGAACCTGAGGGGCAAGAGCAGCGTGGTAAGTAAGCCGGATGCAGCACTCCCGTTAACGAAAACTTACCGTGGTCATCAGCAGCATCACCACGAGTCTGCAGAAAAAAGGATATAAGCAAAGGTGAGTGAAACGTTGTCTATGACGAAAGAGACGTTGACATACCTGGTTGCCATTTAGCATTCCGTCACGTCTTCGCATTGAAGGAGGGGTTTAAAAACTCGGTACGCAACGTCAACACCAGCAACGATGGACGACGAGCAGACGACTTACCAGCGTGACGACGACGATTGGAGGACGACGAGGAGAAGGGAGTGGACGTCGACATCGAAAGGAGGGAGGAGAACGTATGTAAGTGGGTGCTGATGAAAGATATTGGACTGACTACCCCGTCTTTATAGCTCTTCTCGCTTGCGCGGTAAGTAGCCGGGTTGTGACGTGACGCAAAATCTTTACGGAAGAAGGGTCTCGTTTCGTGCAGGGTTCAGATCCTAGGAACCGGGGACGGAGGAAACAATCTTTTCGTAAGTTTCGTATCTACCCATTCCATTGGTTTCTTAATTCACTCCGGCCTCGTCTGGTGAATTTTTTATTAGGTATCACTTGAAGTACATTCAATTCATTTGCGAAAGAAGTACCGACTAACGCACACAGATAGATATCTTCATTATGCGGAATCACTCCCGTTTGCGAAAGGCGCAGAACGCTTGAAGAAAATACAGGCCAAGTAAAGTACGTACATACATCAGACCCTTGATCAACAAATTTCTGACAGTTGAATGTTCAGAATGCCGTTTTTCAATTCGGAATCGGGAGAGGAGAATGAGGACGCCTTCGGCGGCCATCTACACTCGAATGAATCGATGCGCTTTGGTACTTCCTAGCCAAGTGAGTGTTGTCATAATTCTACGACACGAAGAGTAAATTCTCAATTCTTCCTTTATCTCAGAAACACGCAAGTGTATCATAAACCAATGGTGAATTCGGACGATAAGTACTTTGGTGAGCACACACCCCTGCTCACAAACTTCTTACACCAGAACTTCTGATATCACAAGTGCAGGGACACCGGGGATACTACCCGAATAGAACCCTGACACGTCAAGATGTAATTTCCGTGTGAGCAGTTCAAGCGCGATGAAGAATCGGGGAAGGAGGAGCATATCCTTACTCATTGCTCGGAAAGTACGTCCACTGTGCTCTGTTAATGTTTCGAACCACTTATACTAATAAGGAATTATGCAAAGATATGTGAAATATTATCGTGTTCATCCGGCATAACTGCAAATGGAGCAATGTAAGGAATGGTACGAAATGCAGGAAACAACGCGCCCGCCGTGATATTTCGCTAACGGAGAGTTACAGGTATCCAGGCACGCAGATGGCATTGTTCTAAGGAAGACCCTGACGTGTAAAAGCGTCAGTTTCGCTAATTCATTTCAAGCGCGATGGATACGGAATTGGGGGAGGGGGAGGAAGTTATAATTCCATGTACGTTCTCGCGTGCTCGACTGTTATTTATTGTTGAGAAGTGTTGAATAGGTTTAGAACTATACATGCGAGCTACACTTGGACGAAAATGATGCATTACGGATGGAGGAACTTAGAGGGCGGTTCGGAATACTGGTACGTTGCGCGCTGCACGCTGGTATCTTCCATTGACAAAAGTTCTGGAAGGTCAGGTACATACTTGGCAGGGTTTTGAAGAGGACCCTGACACGTAGAACTGTCAGCTTCAAGAGGTTGTTTCAGGTGAGATGGTGAAATGAGATTCGGGGGAGGAGGAGATCATCCTCCTCACTTCCAATGTTCTCGCTCCACTGTGCTCGTTCGTCGTTGTGAAGTGTCTAAAATATGTAGGTATACGCCTACGAGTCATAGCTTGATAGAAATTGTACACTATGAATATAGGAAGCGAGAAATGCAAGGGACTGAATGGGCGCGGCAATTCCGTGCTCGCATCTTCCATTGGCAAAAGTTCTCAAAGTCCAGGCACAGGGTTGGCGGGGTTCTCAGGAAGACCCTGATGCATAAAATTGCTCGTCTTGAGAATGTGTTTCAAGCGTAATGAAGAAATTAGAATCGGGGGAGGAGGAGATCATCCTCCTCACAATGGATATCTGCAATTCCGCACACTCGTTCATTGCTTGGATATGTCAAGGACATTTAGTAGTATGCATATGAGTTGCAAATAGTATAAATTGTACACTACGAATAGGGAAAGGTAGAGGATTGTACGGAATGCAGGGGATGATGGGCACAGCACGCCCAGTTTATACCTTCCGCTGGCGAAAGCGCTGGGAATTCAGGTACAGGTGTTACAGGGTTCCGAAAAAGAACCTGATGCATAGAAAGGTTTATTTTACGGATGCGTTCCAAGCGTGATGGAGAATCGGCTTGTCTATTCACTTTCAATCATTTTTGTACGACCGTCATCCTAGAATTTATATTGCGAATGACTATGTAAAACATGAGGGTACACAAGTAGTTCAAAGGGAAAGTAGGGGAAACAAAATGGGAGAAGAGCCGTGTTTGTACGGCACATCCCCGCTCCAATCTTGCGCTACACAAAACACCCAGACTTCAGACACGTGTAGTCCGATAATATATTCGACCAACACTTCAACATGAATGGCTGGTTGTATGGGGCTGTTCTAAAAAAGCTATAGGTGTGCACAATCACGAATGACGAGGAGACTGTAGACACGGTGATGTGGTATCCTCAGGTTTCTACTCATACAAGTGTCCCTGTCTGCATGTGCTAAATTTCTAAATGTAAGAGATAAAAAATTGGGTTTGACGGGCAAGAACGGTCTCAAATGTACACACCAGGTGGCGACAGCTGATGACTTATCTCCCAGGAAGTTTCAACATGTGTCGAGTTGAGAGGTGTTTGCAAGACGTACACCGTGTGTAAACCTAAAAACAAGGTGCATGACATAATTTTGTCTCCTGCAGAGTAAGTACATACTCGATTGCCATAGATCGTCCTTGACAACAAAATCCCCACTAGATTTGCA
>NW_001889921.1:158805-163314 GCF_000143565.1 Laccaria bicolor S238N-H82
TTACCACAGGTGCCGGGGNGAAGATTTATATCCTGGAAAAATGGAACCTGGTACATAAGCAGAGTTAGCAAGGGCAAGAGTTTGAGTGGTGAGGGGGGGGCGAGGAATGGGGGGAAAACCTGAGTTGCAAAAAATCGAACACACAAAGTTTGATAGCTCCGAATTCTTGATTCGAGGTGCGTGTTCCTAGAATATTCTCCCGATCACTCTATTCCTGGAATGTTGGCGCAAGCTAAAATTGCAAGGTCCCCGCACATTGTTTGTCGGCTGGATACTTCCGGCCAAGTCACACCAAGATACTTACTCACACTAAGCTTTGTTGATTTTCCTTGGCACCCAGAGGTATAAGTAGATTCGAAAATATGTGAATGCTCACCCTTCCCCTTGCCTCCATTATGCTCCTACGCTGCCCGGCTCTCATCTGGATTGTCGTTGCTTGGCCATTTGTTGTCACACTTTCACTCATCATCGCCATCCAGTCGGAGGTCGTTGTTATTGACGACGTTCACTTATTCCACCTTGGTGAGTTAATTTTTGTTTGTTCTTCTCCACGTTGACTAACAATTCTGTTTTGGGCCACACAGCTTTACTTTCCTCCACCACCTCTGTGCTTGTCGTCTCAGCTGTTATGCATGCCTAAGCCATGCAAATGAGTTTGGTCTGTGATCCTTCACTTACATTTGCTAATGAAGTCTCATAACAATATATTGCATCCCACAGAACTCGAAGTGACGAACTTTGGCAATGGGCGCAATTCCAACTTGATTTTTGGTGTTCCGGGGATTGCTGTCATGAGGAAGTCTTCTCATGTAAGTTTTATGTGTTGTCACTGTCCTGAACCCCCGTTTATCTTGCTCCAGGCTTTTTGTCAATCTGTTCTTTGATTTTTCGACATCCATGGATCGCTATCACGTGGCATGCCACCTGTTCCTCCAACCTTACCTCTGGATTGGCCCAACACAATGTATCGCTTTCCGGAAAATGCAGTTCTGCCGCTGTGGCTTCCCAACACCATTCTAAATCGATATTTGAATGTCCGGCAATCGCCTCATGATGCTACCACATTTCCTTTCTACAACACATCCCCTCGTTGGAATTCGATTTTTCGAGATCCAGCAATCGCCCTCCTGCTTACCCATCTTCATAAACATTGTAAGCTTGTTCATACACCCATCTTTGTTCTTCTTTTCTCATATCACCTTTAAGATTTACTCCTGGAATCGTTTTTTGATTTTTCCCAAGTCTGGCCATGCTACGTGGCAGCACGTAGTGCTGCTTGTCGTTTTCTTTCTGTCACTCCAACCCTATGGTTCAAACTCGATTTTTCGAGTTCCGGTGATAGCCCTCACGCCGCAGGCTTTCTACACAACCCTACCCTTGCCCTACCCATACACCTGATTGATTTACTTCATTCTTGGCCATTGCTCCTGCTGCTTCTCGTTTTCTTTCCGTCACTCCAACCCCATGGTTCAAACTCGATTTTTCGAGTTCCGGCAATCGCCCTCACACCACAGGCTTTCTACGCAACCATACCCATACATCTGATCGATTTACTTCTATCTTGGCCATCGCTACATGGCAGCACATAGTGCTGCTTGTCGTTTTCTTTCTGTCACTCCAACCCCATGGTTCCAACTCGATTTTTCGTGTTCCGGCGATCGCCCTCACGCCGCAGGCTTTCTACACAACCCTACCCTTGCCCTACCCATACACCTGATTGATTTACTTCATTCTTGGCCATCGCTCCTGCTGCTTCTCATTTTCTTTCCGTCACTCCAACCCCATGGTTCCAACTCGATTTTTTGAGTTCCGGCAATCGCCCTCACACCGCTTAATATTTGCACATCCCTACCCATACACCCAATCGATTTCCTCCGTTCTTTCCCTCATTCAGCCTTTGCTATGTGGCATGATATAGTTATCTTGTCATTTTGTTTGTGTCGCCCCTCCCCACGGTTTAAACTTGATGTTTCGAGTTCCGGTGATCACCCTCACGCCGCTGGATTTCTACACATAGTACGTGGCAGCACATAGCTTTGCGTCACAAGTTCAAACTCGATTTTCTGAGTTTTGGCCACCACCCTCATGCCGCTGACTAGGTACACATGCCTAACCACATTTCCTTCATTCTTTGGCTCTCATACATGCTTCGAGTTTGATTTCTTTGAGGCCAGCTCACTTTCTGCATGTGGCTGTGTTGCGGTGCATATTCATGTCCGGCAATCGCTCTCACACCGCCATCGTCTTCCATGTTATTCTTCATTCTTTGACTAATAATCTTTTCTAGATTCACTTCTGCGGAGAATGACTACAATGCTGCACGTTTATTATCCCTGCATCCCCCCGTGATCGCAAACAATGTACGTTGTTTTATATATCCACGCTCAACAACTCATTCATTTGGCATCTGAATAGACCATTCGACGAATGCACCTTTTCACCGCGGGAAAGCCTCTTCAGTCCTCAAACAGGTCCGCCCCGACATGGCCATCCTTTTGTGCATTGCCGTGTATTCTGTAAGTTTTTCATGTACTTTTCCTTATTTTCTTTGTTTTCTGATGTCTTTCTGTAGATAGTCTCTTTGCGCCAATGCGTGCAAGTCGTCTTCAAACATTCCCATCACTATTTCCTAAGCCCTCCAGGCCCACGCTTTTCTTTGTTGTAAACAGTACCCCTTCACGTCAGTAGTCAGTAAAATACGGAACACCGAACCACGTCTGGCTGTTGCATGAAAATTGCAATGGCCAGACATTTTTAATTGAAATGAGCTCCCTGCGGGGAGGCGAAACTATGATCTGACGTTGTAAAAAAGTTGAAAAAAGTTGAACTTATGCTTCAATTTTCGCTTGGCTTGACTTTTTTCCGACAGCCTGGCGACTCCCATACAGCCAACGTCCCTGTTTTTGGGGTCAGAAGAAATACTTCTTGACACCCGGGAACTCTACTTCAGATGCACTGTCGTTTTGGAGAACAACTATCTACACACAGAGCGACGATATGACAGGAAAATGGTATATCAAAAGAATGTATGTAACTTGCTAGCTAACACCCCGCAGGAAGCGTCGCATCATCCACAAACTTCCCAGTCGCCTTCAACCCAAGTCCACGGCTCGCAAACGCCTTGGCAATAATACACTTATTCACGCCGTTGAACCTGTTCTGATCAGCTTGAATAATCGCGTCGCGTGCTTGGATGACTGGATGGAAAGAAAGGTCAGCCAAAGGCCGATACCAAAACAAAAAATGAAAGGGAGAAAAGACAGAAAAATGAAGAGGACGAGAAAAAGGGGAAGGAAAGAGAAACGCACAAGTCGGATTACAAGGCTGAATAGCAAGCGCATCCATCATAACCCTCATAAACACAACATTCCCCTCCTTCGCACCCGCATCCGTCAACTTATTACTCGAAAACCCGCGCGCAGCTACAAGCGCAGCGTACACCTGATGCAACATATTAGCCCACACCTCCCCAATATCATGCACCTCCATGAGCTTCTGCAAACTCGAGTAGCGAAGGGGGTTGGTGGTTGCGGAGGTCGAGTAGGGGAACGACCGGATGCCTTTGGCGCGGTTGGCGACGTATTGGCCGACGATGAAGTCTTTTGTGGTTGTGGAGGATTGGGCCATCCAGCTGGTGGGAAGGGGTTAGTGAGGTGTTTAACGGGGAGAGGGAAGGGGGTGGGGAAAGTGGAGGGGAACGTACTCGGCCATAGCATCACTCCACCCCTCACCCATCCCACCCGACTCTGTAGTCTGCAAGCACCGCCCTGTACCACCCCCCGTCATACGGTTAGTAATCCCATGGGTCATCTCATGGATCACAATATCGTTCTCCATCGTTCCATCACGGCGGGGCTAAAAAGAAGACAAAGTGTCAAAAACGCGCTATTCATCGGGAGTCAAAACCGAAAAAAAAAAAACCCACGTTGGTAAGTGTCCAGATGAACATCCTACATTGCCCCGACTGCCCACTATCCCATAATCAGCTCATCCATCCTTCCCAAAAACGACTCAGAAACTCACTCAGGCGGCGTAGCGAAATTCGCATTATTAACCCCCGATGCATCCTGCACGCTCATCAAAACCCTATCCCCCTCCATCCCGCCCTTCCCAAGATTACTCTGCTGGAAGTTAAACGCCTTTTCCGTAAACCCATACCGATACGCAAAGTCATGCATAGTATTAATAATATAAAACGCGTTTGTTTTGGCGGCATCGATGTTGGATGATGTGGTGGGATCTTGGGAGTCTGTGTAGACTCTGTTGAAGTTTAGGTTTGTGGAGGTTTGGGTGGATGTGGCGGTTTGGGAAGACTTGAAGGATATGACGTTGTTTCCGCTATATAAAATAATAAGGAGGGGTGTGGATAGAAGAGGGAGAGAAAGGGGACGTACGCTGTGGTTGTCGAGTTTCCCGAACCAGTGTTGTGCCACCCCAAAGGGGAGGATTGGAGATCTTCTGGATCGCGTAGCGTTTCGAGGCCTTCTGGGAAGGTTTTTTCGTGATCGG
>NW_001889921.1:167670-186306 GCF_000143565.1 Laccaria bicolor S238N-H82
GGTTCGGAATACTGGTACGTTGCGCGCTGCACGCTGGTATCTTCCATTGACAAAAGTTCTGGAAGGTCAGGTACATACTTGGCAGGGTTTTGAAGAGGACCCTGACACGTAGAACTGTCAGCTTCAAGAGGTTGTTTCAGGTGAGATGGTGAAATGAGATTCGGGGGAGGAGGAGATCATCCTCCTCACTTCCAATGTTCTCGCTCCACTGTGCTCGTTCGTCGTTGTGAAGTGTCTAAAATATGTAGGTATACGCCTACGAGTCATAGCTTGATAGAAATTGTACACTATGAATATAGGAAGCGAGAAATGCAAGGGACTTGAATGGGCGTGGCAATTCCGTGCTCGCATCTTCCATTGGCAAAAGTTCTCAAAGTCCAGGCACAGGGTTGGCGGGGTTCTCAGGAAGACCCTGATGCATGAAATTGCTCGTCTTGAGAATGTGTTTCAAGCGTAATGAAGAAATTAGAATCGGGGGAGGAGGAGATCATCCTCCTCACAATGGATATCTGCAATTCCGCACACTCGTTCATTGATTGGATATGTCAAGGACATTTAGTAATATGCATATCAGTTGCAAATAGTATAAATTGTACACTACGAATAGGGAAAGGTAGAGGATTGTACGGAATGCAGGGGATGACGGGCACAGCACGCCCAGTTTATACCTTCCGCTGGCGAAAGCGCTGGGAATTCAGGTACAGGTATTACAGGGTTCCGAAAAAGAACCTGATGTATAGAAAGGTTTATTTTACACATGTGTTCCAAGCGTGATGGAGAATCGGCTTGTCTATTCTCTTTCAATCGTTTTTGTACGACCGTCATCCTAGAATTTATATTGCAAATGACTATGTAAAACATGAGGGTACACAAGTAGTTCAAAGGGAAAGTAGGGGAAACAAAATGGGAGAAGAGCCGCGTTTGTAGGGCACATCCCCGCTCCAATCTTGCACTACACAAACACCCAGACTTCAAGACACGTGTAGTCAGATAATATATTCAACTAACACTTCAAGATGAATGGCTGGTTGTATGGGGCTGTTCTAAAAAAGCTATAGGTGCACACAATCACGAACGACGAGGAGACTGTAGACACGGTGATGTGGTATCCTCAGGTTTCTACTCATACAAGTGTCCCCGTCTGCATGCACTAAATTTCTAAATGTAAGAGATAAAAAATTGGGTTTGACGGGCAAGAACGGTCTCAAATGTACACACCAGGTGGCGACAGCTGACGACTTATCTCCCAGGAAGTTTCAACATGTGTCGAGTTGAGAGGTGTTTGCAAGACGTACACTGTAAACGTAAAAACAAGGTGCATGACATAATGTTGTTTCCTGCAGAGCAAGTACATACTCGATTGCCATAGATCGTCCTTGACAACAAAATCCCCACTAGATTTGCAGGGCAGCTGGGCCTGGAGAGTAGAAGTTATGGCAAGTGTGGTAAAATATGGCAGAGACATTGAATTAGATACGAAGCGCGTGTATTTTTTGGAGTAGCTGGAAAAGACATGGTGATGAGAGCATTGTGACTAGCTATACAGTCATATGGGATTTACTTACCACAGGTGCCGGGGGAAAGATTTATATCCTGGAAAAATGGAACCTGGCCCATAAGCAGAGTTAGCAAGGGCAAGAGTTTGAGTGGTGAGGGGGGGGCGAGGAATGGGGGGAAAACCTGAGTTGCAAAAAATCGAACACACAAAGTTTGATAGCTCCGAATTCTTGATTCGAGGTGCGTGTTCCTAGAATATTCTCCCGATCACTCTATTCCTGGAATGTTGGCGCAAGCAAAATTGCAAGGTCCCCGCACATTGTTTGTCGGCTGGATACTTCCGGCCAAGTCACACCAAGATACTTACTCACACTAAGCTTTGTTGATTTTCCTTGGCACCCAGAGGTATAAGTAGATTCGAAAATATGTGAATGCTCACCCTTCCCCTTGCCTCCATTATGCTCCTACGCTGCCCGGCTCTCATCTGCATTGTCGTTGCTTGGCCATTTGTTGTCACACTTTCACTCATCATCGCCATCCAGTCGGAGGTCGTTGTTATTGACGACGTTCACTTATTCCACCTTGGTGAGTTAATTTTTGTTTGTTCTTCTCCACGTTGACTAACAATTCTGTTTTGGGCCACACAGCTTTACTTTCCTCCACCACATCTGCGCTTGTCGTCTCAGCCGTTATGCATGCCTAAGCCATGCAAATGAGTTTGGTCTGTGATCCTTCACTTCCATTTGCTAATGAAGTCTCATAACAATATATTGCATCCCACAGAACTCGAAGTGACGAACTTTGGCAATGGGGGCAATTCCAATATGATTTTTGGTGTTCCGGGGATCGCTGTCATGAGGAAGTCTTCTCATGTAAGTTTTATATGTGTTCTCGCTGTCCTGAACCCCCCATTTATCTTGTTGCAGGCTTTGTGTCGATCTGTTCTTTGATTTTTCGACATCCGCGGATCGCTATCACGTGGCATGCCACCTGTTCCTCCAACCTTACCTCTGGATTGGCCCGACACAATGTATTGCTTTCCAGAAAATGCAGTTCTGCCGCTGTGTCTTCCCAACACCATGTCAAATCAATATTTGGATGTCCGGCAATCGCCTCATGATGTTACTGCATTTCCTTTCTACAACACATCCCCTCGTTGTTGAAATTCGATTTTTCGAGTTCCAGCAATCACCCTCCTGCTACCCATCTTCCTAGACATTGTAAGCTTGTTCATACACCCATCTTTGTTCTTCTTTTCTCATATCACCTTTAAGATTTACTCTTGGAATGGTTCTTTGATTTTCCCAAGTCCGGCCATGCTACGTGGCAGCACGTAGTGCTGCTTGTCTGTCACTCCAACCCCACGGTTCAAACTCTATTTTTCGAGTTCCGGCGATCACCTTCACGCCACAGGCTTTCTACCCAACCCTACCCATACATCTCATCGATTTACTTCATTCTTGGCCATTGCTACATGGCAGCACATAGTGCTGCTTGTCTGTCACTCCAACCCCATGGTTCCAACTCGATTTTTCGAGTTCCGGCGATCGCCCTCACGCCGCAGGCTTTCTACACAACCCTACCCTTGCCCTACCCATACACCTGATTGATTTACTTCATTCTTGGCCATCGCTCCTGCTGCTTCTCATTTTCTTTCTGTCACTCCAACCCCATGGTTCCAACTCGATTTTTTGAGTTCCGGCAATCGCCCTCACACCGCTTAATATTTGCACATCCCTACCCATACACCCAATCGATTTCCTCCGTTCTTTCCCTCATTCAGCCTTCGCTATGTGGCATGATATAGTTATCTTGTCGCTTTGTTTGCGTCGCTCCTCCCCACGGTTTAAACTCGATTTTTCGAGTTCCGGTGATCACCCTGACGCCGCTGGATTTCTACACATACGTGGCAGCACATAGCTTTGCATCACAAGTTCAAACTCGATTTTCTGAGTTTTGGTCACCACCCTCATGCCGCTGAATACGTACACATGCCTAACCACATTTCCTTCATTCTTTGGCTCTCATACATGCTTCGAGTTCGATTTCTTTGAGGCGAGCTCACTTTCTGCATGTGGCTATGTTGCGGTGCATATTCATGTCCGGCAATCGCTCGCACACCGCCATCGTCTTCCATGTATAAAGCTTTATCTATTCTTCATTCTTTGACTAATAATCTTTTCTAGATTTACTTCTGCGGAGAATGACTACAATGCTGCACGTTTATTATCCCTGCATCCCCCCGTGATCGCAAACAATGTACGTTGTTTTATATATCCACGCTCAACAACTCATTCATTTGGCATCTGAATAGACCATTCGACGAATGCACCTTTTCACCGCGGGAAAGCCTCTTCAGTCCTCAAACAGGTCCGCCCCGACATGGCCATCCTTTTGTGCATTGCCGTGTATTCTGTAAGTTTTTCATGTACTTTCCTTATTTTCTTTGTTTTCTGGTGTCTTTCTGTAGATAGTCTCTTTGCGCCAATGCGTGCAAGTCGTCTTCAAACATTCCCATCACTATTTCCTAAGCCCTCCAGGCCCACACTTTTCTTTGTTGTAAACAGTACCCCTTCACGTCAGTAGTCAGTAAAATACGGAAGACCGAACCACGTCTGGCTGTTGCATGAAAATTGCAATGGCTAGACATTTTTAATTGAAATGAGCTCCCTGCGGGGAGGCGAAACTATGATCTGACGTTGTAAAAAAGTTGAAAAAAGTTGAACTTATGCTTCAATTTTCGCTTGGCTTGACTTTTTTCCGATAGCCTGGCGACGCCCATACAGCCAACGTCCCTGGTTTTGGGGTCAGAAGAAATCCTTCTTGACACCCGGGAACTCTACTTCAGATGCGCTGTCATTTTGGAGAACTACTATCTACACGCAGAGCGACGATATGACAGGAAAATGGTATATCAAAAGAATGTATGTAACTTCAAAGCAAAGCATCCTGCTCCCCGAACTCAGCTAACACCCCGCAGGAAGCGTCGCATCATCCACAAACTTCGCAGTCGCCTTCAACCCAAGTCCACGGCTCGCAAACGCCTTGGCAATAATACACTTATTCACCCCGTTGAACCTGTTCTGGTCAGCTTGAATTATCGCGTCGCGTGCTTGGATGACTGAAAAAAAAGAATGTCAGCGTCAGCGTTCAGACGATAAAATAAAGAGGAAGCAAAAGAGAAAAGAAAGCACCGAAAACAAAAAGGGGAAAGGAAAGAGAAACGCACAAGTCGGATTACAAGGCTGAATAGCAAGCGCATCCATCATAACCCTCATAAACACAACATTCCCCTCCTTCGCACCCGCATCCGTCAACTTATTACTCGAAAACCCGCGCGCAGCTACAAGCGCCGCATACACCTGATGCAACATATTAGCCCACACCTCCCCAATATCATGCACCTCCGTGAGCTTCTGCAAACTCGAGTAGCGAAGGGGGTTGGTGGTTGCGGAGGTCGAGTAAGGGAACGACCGGATGCCTTTGGCGCGGTTGGCGACGTATTGGCCGACTATGAAGTCTTTTGTGGTTGTGGAGGATTGGGCCATCCAGCTGGTGGGAGGGGTTAGTGAGGTGTTTGACGGGGAGAGGGAAGGGGGTTGGGGAAAGTGGAGGGGAACGTACTCGGCCATAGCATCACTCCACCCCTCACCCATCCCACCCGACTCTGTAGTCTGCAAGCACCGCCCGGTACCACCACCCGTCATACGGTTAGTAATCCCATGGGTCATCTCATGGATCACAATATCGTTCTCCATCGTTCCATCGCGGCGTGGCTAAAAGAAGACAAAGTGTCAAAAACGTGCTATTCATCGGGAGTCAAAACCGAAAAAAGGGACCCACGTTGGTAAGTGTCCAGATGAACATCCTACATTGCCCCGACTGCCCACTACCATCCAACGCATCATCAGCTCATCCATCCTTCCCAAAAACGACTCAGAAACTCACTCAGGCGGCGTAGCGAAATTCGCATTATTAACCCCCGACGCATCCTGCACACTCATCAAAACCCTATCCCCCTCCTTCCCGCCCTTCCCAAGATTACTCTGCTGGAAGTTAAACGCCTTTTCCGTAAACCCATACCGATACGCAAAGTCATGCATAGTATTAATAATATAAAACGCGTTTGTTTTGGCGGCGTCGATGTTGGATGATGTGGTGGGATCTTGGGAGTCTGTGTAGACACGGTTGAAGTTTAGGTTTGCGGAGGTTTCGGTGGATGTGGCGGTTTGGGAAGACTTGAAGGATATGACGTTGTTTCCGCTAGATAAAATAATGAGGGGTGTGGATAGAAGAGGGAGAGAAAGGGGACGTTACGCTGTTGTTGTCGAGTTTCCCGAACCGGTGTTGTGCCATCCCAATGGGGAGGATTGGAGGTCTTGTGGATCACGTAGCGTTTCGAGGCCTTCAGGGAAGGTTTGTTTCGTGATCGGGAGGACGGTGTACTGCGTAAAGCATGAGCGGGGCGAACACCACGACAAGAAAGAAAAAAGAACATACAGAAGCATGAGCGACGAAATCAGTAACGCTGATCAACTCCCCACTATGCCCATCGATAAACGCCTCATACCACGCATCGGTCTCCTCGTTCCGGATTTGAAGGACGTGCGTGAGGGCGACGGAGCCGTCGGGTTTGACGAGGTATTCGAGTGTTGGTTCTAGGCCGTTGTGTTTCCCTTCCAAGGCGGATTCGATGGCGGGGAGGGCGGATTTCCAGGTTACGGAGGGGGTGGAGGGGGCAATTTTGGCTGGATGGCGGGAGTTGGTAAGGCATTAAGAGAGAGAGGGAGAGGGGAGGGACGTACATGTCTTGGGATCGACAAAGGAAGACCCGTAGGAAACGACTTTGTCACCGTGAAAGGCGACGTTCGCGACTGCGTTGGCGAATGGGACTCCGTTCTGTGGTAAAGATATGTTGGTGGATTTCGAAGATAACACAGGGTGGCACGCACATAAGACTGCTTGATGTATGCAAACCTAGCTTCGCCCTCCGTATACCCAGACTTCCAAGCCATATGCTTGGGATCGACGCCGGTGGATGAGATGAAAGACATGGCGGACTCGTTGAGTGGTTTACTGGATCCAGTGAAGGATGAGGAGGAGGGTGCACCGTCCACGCCGTACGTCTATCAACCAACCGCACGCGTCAGTATGAAAAAAAGAACAATAGGAGTGGTAGCAAAGAGAACAGACCTTGAACGTGTTCTTGGGATGATACACCTCAAGTTTCAACCCCCTCCCCACATGCCTAACCCTATGAGTCGCGTGCTTCGAAAAGGAGGGATAAGGGGTCGCCTGGACCGAGGAGATGGTTGCGAGAAGGACGGTGACGAGGAGAGGAAGGAAAGACTTTTGAATTGAGAAAGCCATTGTCTAAATGGAACCTAATAGTGGCACGACCTGAGCGTGTTGAATGAATAAAGAATGAAGGAGTGAGAAAGAAAGGAAAAGAAAGGAAAGATGAGTGGAAACAAGGATGGTTGAGTGCCGTTGGTCCTTATAACAACCACCCGGGCTTGGCTCATCTTCAACTTGTGCAAGCCAAGAGTTTCGTTCATGGGAACAAAGCACAACGCGGCATGGCTTTGACTTTGCTTGGCTCATCACCACATTTCACCTGATCCGTCTGCCACTCAAGACACGTCCTTTCGAAATATTCACAAGATTGGTGCCACTCAGCTTTATTCAATTACTGGAAGCTGAATCTCCTCCTTTCGGGTCCGGCATTTGCGTAAAGCTGCGGGAACTCTAATTCAACGCTCTCGTCACACGTTGCCCATTGCCAGTGGGCTCATTTTCACGCGAAAAGAAGCAGGGCACTCACAATTTCGAGTAGCTATGCAGGAGCTGCGAGCATGCGGGTACACGCCAACGCACGAGAGGCACCAGGAGACAGGCACGTAAACGTTCTTCCGGCTTTGACTGTGACATTCAGTCAACCGTCTAGAAAGCTTCCGAAAACCTCATCAACGCCGAAGGTGGCTTGTAAGAATCATGACCACAAAACTCGGCTGTTTGATTACTTACAAGGCGCTAAACATCAAACGTTAGCATCGTTAACGTTCCGGTTGTAGCAAAGATTCGGGAAGCCGATACAAGGAACATCGAAAGACTCTAGCTACGCAAACACAGCCGCGACCTGGCGCTCCCAGAACTGCTGGGAAGCCCCACAGGGAATAGCCGCCCTAGCCGACTTCCTACGAGACTCAGGCGCCTTTAGTACGTTCACGGGAGAGAAATACACGCCCCCTCTTCCTCGATGAGCCAGAGCCCTCCGATATAGATTCAGAGGAGGACGACTCCGACGACTCACGCCGCCCATGCCCACAGACAGAACCCCGCGAGCGCGCCCTTACCCAGACGCAACAGACCAAGATTCCCGTCCACGCGGCCCTTTACCAAACCTTTCACATTACTAATTTATAGCTACACAACGCGAGAACAGGCACGTAAACGTTCTTCCGGCTTTGACTGTGACATTCAGTCAACCGTCTAGAAAGCTTCTGAAAACCTCATCAATGCCGAAGGTCACCAAGGTGGCTTGTTGAACCACAAGTCAGAATCGTGATTCGTGACCACGGGCTGTTTGGTTACTTAAGGCGCTAAACATTAATCGTTAACATTGTTAAGATTCGGGAAGCCGATACACTCTAGCTACGCAAACACAATTGCGACCTGGCGCTCCAACTGGCAGAGCTGCTGGGAACCCCCAAGGGAATAGCCGTCCTAGCCGACTTCAGGCGCCTTTACGTTCACTGGGGATCTGAGGAATATACGCCCAAAAAACTCCCCTCCTTCCTCGATGAGCCAGAGCCCTCCGATATCATAGATTTAGAGGACGACGACTCCGACGCCGAACACGCCGCCCATGCCCACAGACAGAACCCCCGCGAGTGCAACAGCGCCCGCCCTTACCCAGACGCAACAGACCAAGACTCCCGCCCACGCACCCCTTTACCAAAACCTCACTGGCATCAACGCCGAAGGGGCCTTCTTGAGCAACAACTTGTCAGAATCGTGAGTCGTGACCCACAAAAACTCGGCTGTGTGCTTGCTTACTTGCTTACAAGGCGCTAAACATTACATCAATCGTAAAGACTGGTCCGGATAGCAAAGATTCTGTTGGCACCCACGCATATGGCAACGGACGTTGGAAAATTAGCCACAAACAAACTCAGGATTCGCGATTCATACTAAAGTGTGCCACCGATTTTAATGTCGTCTTTTGTTCAACACCGACTCCATGTTGCAGCCTAAACCCTTACACCTGTTCGTGGAGACGATGCAGAACCACGTCGAGAACTCGATATGCACCAATGCATTTTGGTTTGCTGAAAAATGCGTATATGAGAGTAGGGACGGGATCTTGTGTGTGTGCCCGGAGAGCCTCCCCTTTCCTTTTCGTGAAATAGGATGTGAGGACGCCCTTTTTGCAGTTCCGCTAAGCTTCTTAGGCACATACAAGCGGAGCATAAGAATGATAAGCCTAGACCGCCGCCGTTGTCCGATTTTGGAGGGTCCTTTCTCAGGTTTTGCGAAACATTGGAATCGTAGGTGCCATATATTGTGTTTCATTTTTTTTTCTTCTGCCTGACCATGTAACGACTCCAGGAAGATACCTACCACTCAACGTACATACTAGTGACTCTACTATCGACTCACCATTCCATTATCCACCCAGATTCATCAGTGTCCACGCTAATACGTCGGTACCCAACGTTCATACCCAACTCATCACACCGCAACTCAAATTCTTCTCGAGCTACGGAAACGCGGAACGCATGACCGGAGGTGATCGGCCCATAACTTTTCACTCTATTGGCGATTTTGCCATCCATCCGAGCATGCCTATCAGCGGTATACTCATATGCGTAGTCCCCTCGAGTGCTTTCTTGAGAAGTACTCAGTAATTCAACAGCCCTCAAAACAGGTAGATTTGCGCAGATGTCCAAAAGTAACCACTGTAAAGGAGGTTATAACGCTTATGAGTGGTTATGAATTGGAACCATACAACTGCATTGCGATTGCCTCTGCCAGGGGGTGAATTCTCCTCATCACCGTCACCGTTGTCGTCATCTCCATCTTCGTTTCCATCCTCATCCTCCTCATCGTCGTCCTCTTCTCCGATGTCCTTAGAGTCGATGGGTAATTTAAGAGTGGTTAGGCATCCACATTGTTGTATTATGCTGGCACAGTAGTTCGGAAAGGACCAATTCCCTTCATATCCTGTGTCGATTTCGAGGGATTCGAGGGAACGGATGTGGTTTTGTAGAGCCCGTTCATAAAACATGATGGCAAGTTGATCAGATGGAAGTGGCGTCATGGAAAACCGTGAAGCTCGTCTAAGTCTGAGACGTCGAAGCCCAGAGAATGATGTTAGATACTCGATGAGGGCCAGTTGGATGTGATCCGTGACGATATCATGGAGATGTATGTTTTCCAACCGCAAAGACGACCAAATGTTTCCTCTGGATCCTCAGTCGAGAGAATATTTTTAAGATGGAGGGAGGTCAACGACCACAAATGAAGTATTAGGGTGGCGTCCAGTTTTACGAACAGCCCACTCAAGTTCAGATGTGTGATGTTCAAGAATGCTGAATCGGGTGGCCCAGAGAGAAAGTCTTGAGGTTTTGTATGCTGTTTTTGTAGTAGTATCGCTGCTTATCGATTGTGAGGGTTTTCAACTTCGGCTGATTCCAATCAATAAATCTCGCAATGGGGATAATAATGCTGCGGTCGTAATCCAACTCCCACGCGCTGGTAAAGGAGAAGTTGACTATGTGGGGCAACTGTCATAGCTGCCAACAAGGTTTTGGCTCAGTCCCACAATTCAGATGGAGATCCTGCAGAAGTGGAAATGACGCAAGGGCGTCGAGTACTAGAACAACTGCCCACTCTGGGTCGACGGCGTGCAGATCCCATCTAAAACGCATCAATATGTTCTCTGAAGCAGGGCTTTGGACTTACATGACTGTTCGAACCCAGTCAAGGACGCAACTGCTGGGAAGAGGAATGTCCTAACCTTGGCCTCCTCTCCTGAAGGTACATCCCTGTCTTTCAGGAGATATAGACCGTGAATTTCAAGACAGGTAGCATATTTCGAGGCAGAAGTCGGCTTTGGCTCAGCGGTAGCAAGACTCTCGACCTGAGATGACAGATTTTGCGGCGATAACTTGATCGTTGACAAAACCTGTGGCTCCCATGCAGAGTTAATCTGTTTGCAAACTAAACGCAGAGCATTTCTAGGATCATGATGAGACCGGACAAAGTTATTGGGACTCAATTCCACAGTCCCACTGACCTCCGGCGAAGTTCAACTTATCAGGAAAATCACATCACGTGTGGCACGTGTGGCACCACACGTCTCACGCAAACCACACTCCCACAAACAATAGTGGGGACATTATACCTGTGGTGGCGACTGACCCGCCACAATCACTTGTGGCCCCACAAACTTACCACAATTTCATTATGGGACCACAAACCTATGTTTTGAATTATCAGACCACGCTGCCCACAAAAAGATCACTATTATTTATTACCACACCACTACACAGACACGTTGTAATACTAATGTAATAGCAGGTTCGACGACCTAGTGAAACAATAAACATGGTTCAGAACACATGTAAGAGGTACTCACATGTTAATTACCCTCTGAATCTTCGTCTGGAGAGAGCTGAACGTCTCCTCGCATGTCATCCTTGATGTAGCTTTCCTCTGTAAGATCGATGATGAGGTCCGGGTTCTTGATGAAGGGGGCGGCCAGTTGAATGATCGCTTCCCACTTCTTCACCGACAGTTCCTTGATCTTCGGAAGATATCTGTGTGCGTGTTCAGCCCAGGGGTTGACAACGAAATTCTTTTTGGTGGCATCAGCAGCTGATGGTTCCCTTCCGTTCTTCCACAGCGTCAACCCGCGTTCCACCTGAATGTGCAGTATGTCAGTAGGATTACGGAAAAGGGAAGAAAAAAATCAGACCGCTGCTACGCAGACAGACATCGCGCCTGTTTGGTCTCCATGGGTTGAGGCAACCTGCATGACATATCGAAGATGGGAAGCGAACACATCTAGAACAATGTCAGAGCGATACGCTCCTGTCATATTCTAAACTTATCAGTATCGGAAGTAGTAGTTAAAGACGAGAGCGCACCTTTTGATCACGGTAGATAAAGGTTACTTTGAGGAGATTAGCGGCCACGTATTCTTGAATTTTGACTGCATCGTTATTGAACGGCTTGTTTGCGAAAAGGTTCTTGAGGTATGCAAGAACACGCTTGCCAATGTCGCTCCTCCAATTCTTCAGTGCGGACCACGCCTGATTAAGATGTATACAAACGACGTCAGCAATGAAGTTGAAGGTCGTGAGAGTAGAAAAGCGCACCATGAAATGGACAGCATCAGTAGCCACCCCTGTAGTGGGAAAGTAACTAGCCCAAAGTGTTTCGACAATATGAGCGAAATCCGGGTGAGCATTGGCCGTGAAGGGTTGCTCGATGGTCCCCGCCCAGTCGCACAACTCGGGGATGAACTTGTGCTGCCAGTCCTTGAGGTCGCGGCGATGGTTTTCGAAGGGAAGGTCCCCATTCACGTAGGTCGATTTTGGCGGTTTTTCACTTCTGACTGGAAGTGGAGTGTCCGCAGGCTCCACCTTGGCTTGCAGGGTGATCCCCATCTTGGACGAACCGCGTTGTTAGCGTAAACAGGTGTGATAGACAGGTGACAGCGTACCTGAGCTGTTCCCTTTGAAAGAGTTTTTTTCACAGCAGCGTCCGTGGTCTTCGATTTGCGTGCAGATGCTAGATTAGTAGCGCTCTCGTCCCCCGCAAACTCACCCTTGAGTTCATTGTCCAAGTCGTCAGTGATGTTGGGTGAGGATTCACGTTTGTTGGATGGCGGAGGGCGCTTATCAACACCGACGAGCTTCTTCCAGTTTGACTTGAGCCCGCCAATCTCCGCGGGTTTTGCGCGCTTCCCTTTTTTTGGACTAGGTGGCGCATTAGAAACAGTAAGTTATTGTAATAAATCTCACCTTTCGTCAACATCAATGGCCACCATAGTCTTCCGTTTGGCACTCAGCGGAGTGGGCGCAGGAGTGGGCTCATCCCTCAGTTGTTCAATCTGTGCACGAAGAGCGCCGCGTTCAGGTTTCTGTGGGTTTGATGTGAGTACATCAGTGTTTATAATTAGCACGATCAAGTCGACGTTCACACACCTTCTCAGCCGCCTTCTTCTTCTTCAACTTTTCCCCCTTCCTACGCATTGCCAGAAACTCCTGGAAGAGACGGGCCTCATCCTCGTCGTCTTCCCCCTCCGCAACCATGGAATTCTTTCGCCCTGTGTCCTTCGCGCTCCCCTCTTCACGATCAGGTTCGTATTCATCATCGCTTCCACTCTCTTCACCCTCAAATCCTTCGTTACGCAAGGTAAAATCGGGTTCAGAGTCTGTCCCCATGGTCGACAAAGGTGGCAACTGGATAGGGTCATCGGTGAGTGCACCCTCCGAATTGTCAGCCTCAGCTGCTAACTCGTCAATGTCCATTTCTTTATACCAGAATCAATGTCATGTTTTGTAAAAAAGCAAAGCCGTACCTGCTTCCTCTGCCTCTCTGGCACGGTATTTTCGGTGAGCCGCCATTGTCACAAGGTCGGGGCGTGTAGAATTCGCTCTGATCTGAGCCTCACGACGCTGAACGTCATCTTCTTTTCTAGCAGCAATGCGCAACGATTCTGCGTGGGCTTCAGCTGCCTGTTGCTCTTTTTCTACCTTTTCCTCCGCCTCTCTTGCTTTATCGGCGGCGATCTCTTCCTTGGTGCGTCGTCGTTTGCGAGAATATTTGTTGTGTAGTTGGCCTAACTCGCCATCAGCAGTGACGCGTCGCTTGGGGAGAACCTCTCCAGGTGTGGACATCGTAGGAGGCGAGTGGAAGGGCGGAGAACAGGGCAGGGGGTTTGGATTGCGTGTTTGTCGCTTAGGCGACACGGCTGATGTTCAACATTCAGCCGGTTTCCGGTTTCATCCTCGTCAGTCCTAAAATTTCCAATACCTCCTTCAACCTTGTCAGTATTAATCCATGCCTCGAAAACAGGGAAAGAAGTCGTCCTTTGGCCTTCGCTATCCATGCAGACTTGCTGGCTGCCCCAAAACCTTTCGGAGCATCCAGGGACAAACCTACCACTTCAACACTCTCCACCGGGATACCAATGCAGTCCATGGCATCAGACCACCTTCTGGATCAAGCAGTAGTCCCCCCCATGACTTTTCGGCATTGCCAGATCATTCAAGAGCTTCGAGAAGCCCCAGTGGTAGCCCCCCTCCTCCCCGTCATCGTGCATCTAAACAATACCATCCATTTTTAAATGGTGAGTGAAAAACTACAACAACGAACCAGGAAACTAATGTTTTCTAAAGGTGAACCTTGCGATGAACATGGGAACACGTTGCCTGAGGGGACTCCACCACCTCCCCGCACCACTGCTGACCCAGAGGACTGGTCACCGTACGAGGATGACATTCAATTCAAAACGGCCGACTTTCTTTTTCGAATCGACGAGATGTCCCAGACGAACATCAACTATCTGCTTGAGCTTTGGGCATGGCAATCGATGAAGCACGGGCATACTGGTCCTTTTTCAAGCTACAAAGAAATTTACGACATGATTGATGCATCGTCTGAGGGAGACGCGCCGTGGAAATGCATGAAAACCACAGTCCCACACGACCTCCCTTCTACGGCGCCCAGTTGGAAGAAGAAGGAGTATGAAATATGGTTCCGGGATCCCGACGTCGTCCTCAGCAACATGCTCGCCAACCCCGACTTTGATGGGGAATTCGACACAACACCATATGTGGAAGTCAACGCAAACGGCAAACGGAGATGGAGTGACTTCATGTCAGCTAATTTCGCTTGGCGACAATGTGTACGTTTTTTTCCTTCCTTTGTTAACCAGAGATTCATATTTATTGCTGCATTGATAGGATTGAATTTTCAATGACGACCCAACAACCAAGGGAGCCATGTACGTCGCTGGCATCCTTGGCAGTGACAAGACTACAGTCTCGGTCGCAACGGGAGATGTGGAATACCACCCATTCTATCTCTCTCCTGGCAACCTACACAACGTCGCTCGTCGTGGGCATCGACAGGGCGTGATTCCTATCGGTTTTTTTGCCATTCCAAAGAGTAAGTGCTCTCTCATGATCAGTTCCCTCTTATATTATACTGATTGAAACCAGGTGATCGCAAGTACGACAGTGATCCCGAATTCCGCAAGTTCAAGCGTCAACTATTTCACGCATCAATTTCAGCAATCCTTTCGCCACTCAAGGCGGCGATGAAGAAGCCTGTTGTTCGCCGCTGCCCTGATGGGCATTTTCGTCGAGTTATCTACGATCTTGGTCCCTTCATCGCCGACTACCCCGAACAGGTTATGCTTACAGGGATTGTTCAAGGCTGGTGTCCCAGGTATGCATGCAGCATAATACACGTCACCAATGTTTTTATATTGACTCCTTGTTAGATGCACGTCACTATGTAATAAGCTTGACCCACCAAGTGGTCCACGGCGACATGACCTTACGGAAACCTTGCTGGAGCAATTCAGCGGAACGCAACTGTGGGATGAATTTGGGATTGATGAAGACATTGTGGTAAGAATTCTGTACATCTGACAAGACATGTCACTGTACTCATGCCACTTCAGCCCTTTACATGCGACTTCCCCCGCGCTGACATCCATGAACTAATCTCATCGGATCTCCTACACCAAGTCATCAAAGGAACGTTCAAGGACCACTTGGTCACATGGGTTGGGGAATACTTGGAACTTGAGCACGGCCGAACGGGGGCGGACAAGATTTTGGATGAGATTGACCGTCGGTAAGTCGTGCCTAACAAATCCCCTTTCACGTCATTGAAATCTGACATGTGTTGAGTAGAATTGCTGCCACACCCTTGTTTCCGGGTCTCCGCAGATTCAAACAGGGTCGACGTTTCAAACAGTGGACCGGTGATGATTCCAAGGCACTGATGAAAGTCTACCTCCCCGCCATCGTGGGTTTCGTTCCAGATGAAATGGTCATGTGTCTGGGTGCCTTTCTCGACTTCTGCTACATCGCTCGCCGTTCCGACTTTGATGAAACGACACTCAATGACCTTGATGCCGCTCTGGCACGGTTCCATCTTCACAGGGAGATTTTTCGAACAACCGGCGTTCGTGAAGAAAGCGGGTTCAATCTTCCTCGCCAACATTCGCTTGTCCACTTCCGTCGCAACATCGAAGATTTTGGCGCGCTGAACGGCATCTGTTCGTCTATCACCGAGTCGCGGCACATTACTGCTGTCAAGAAACCATGGCGTCGGTCAAGTCGATTCGAAGCCCTCGGTCAAATGTTACTCACCAACCAAAGACTTGACAAGCTCGCTGCGACAAAGGCCGACTTCATCAGTCGAAAGATGTTGCCGCCAGAGTGTCCGCCCGCTCTACGTGATAAGGATGAGGGCGAGGATGGGGAGCCAGTTGATGTTGAGCGGGTACTGGGCAATGTGGTTCTCGCCCGGACAAGAGGTGAGTTTTAACTACATTATCAACACTGTATCATCTGAGCTTACAAACTGCTTGAAGATCGGTCATATCCCCGCAATCTACAAGACCTGGCAACTCACATCGGAATCCCTTCCCTACCTGAACTCACCCACTACTTCCTCGCTGACCAGCTCTCCCCGGATGAAGAGGGATACATTGACGTTGAACCCACCATCACATCTCCCATCTCCGTGTTTCATTCCGCCGCCGCCACATTCTATGCACCCAGTGACCCATCTGGAATCCGTGGAATGCGCCGGGAACGCATCCGTTCGACGCCCTCCTGGAGAGGTACCGGAAAGCGTCGTGACTGCGCTTTTGTCGTCGAGGATGAATCAAAACCGGGATTTCGAGGAATGAGTGCTGTGCGCGTACTCCTCCTTTTCTCTTTCACATACAACGACACTACCTACCCCTGTGCCCTCGTCGAATGGTTCAAGAAGGTCGGCCGCTCTCCAGACAAGATTACTGGCATGTGGAATGTTGTTCCAGAGTGCACGCGTAATGGAGAACGGCTGACCACTGTGATACATTTGGACTCTGTCCTCCGCGCCGCACATCTCATCCCCGTCTTCGGCCGCCAATACCTTCCTCCCCATTTTTCACACACCTGGTCCCTCGACGTCTTCGAAGCCTTTTACGTGAACAAGTATGCAGACCACCACGCAAATGAGATTTGTTTTTAGTACTAGTATTTGAGTCGTACACTTCAAGTTTTGTAGTCTCATTTTTTTAACTACAAGTTCAGTACTACGTAGTCTCATTTATTGTTACTCTACATCTTTGAGTGTGGCGCGGATGATCATCGTGACATGCGTGGCTCAATTTACGCCGGGATGTGGGCGCGGATGATCATTGTGGCACGCGTGGTTCAATTTACACCGGGATCAAAGTTGTGACGAGGTGGCGCCAGATCAATCACGCCGGCCACATTTGGCCACGCCTTCACGGCCCGCCACACCTGTGTGATTTTCCTGATAAGTTGCTACTTCGGCACCAATGTCTTGGAGAAGCTCCGTGGGCAGAGACAGTAATCCAGTCATCTTGTATACCAGGCTATATGAGTTTGTGCTCGTAGAGTTGGGCGCCTGACGTGTGAGTTATCGCGTTGTTATCGCGATTGCAAGGTTATTGGCTAAGAACGAAATTGGACATTGAACTTGAACCAAAGCTACAGACAAACTCAAACAAATACCGCACTGGTCCAAGTTCCAACTCTCAGCCTAACTTGAACGCCTCGACGAAAATGAGTGCTAAACGGCTCGCAGTCTCTTCAGGGATGGAGCCCATTAAAATCCACGGCAAGGGGGGAGCACAATTTTAATTTAATATATCATGTTGATTTTTTTGGTAAGGCCAATATGGCCGGACTAACCAACCAGGCGTGGGAACAACCTTCCATATATAGGTAAAATCTATAAATAGTAACATGTTTTGGGATGTCAGCCGCCATCTTATCCTTCATTTGCCACCCCTTCCTCTCCTTTTCTTCATGTTCTTACATGGGTCACAAACCCAGTCATTGATACCAAGATCCACTGGCAGTCCAACCCTTGAAAAGTGGTACTGCATAGTCAGTGGTCAGGCTGAAATGACATGAAAAGAAAATGACCTACCCACAATGTCTCGCAGCCTTTTTATAATTACTTTGCTTTCGTCCTCAATCAACTGCATCTATACTCTCACCACAATCACAATGTGGACAGATAACAGTTTTATCATCTCAAATATTATCCTCAATCTATATCATATACCAGGCTTCTTGGATCACAATTCACGAGTGAGAATAGCATAAGTACTGCACTTGGTAAGTGAGGACAGCTTGCAAAATGCCTCAGACAGCACACTGAGCTCATCCAACCCATAAATTACCTGAAATTGGTACTTAAAATAAAAAAATTTAACAGCCTGTCGGCCGGACTAACCAACCGACCCCATATGGCAGATTCAAATCCTGCTCCCCCCTTGATCCACGGGCTCTTTATGTAATAATGCAGAAAAACGATGGGAGTTCAAAAAACGTTGACCCTGCGAACCAGAGACCTACAACAGGGTTAGACTTTGGTTAGACCAGTTTCAGCGCTGGCCTTCCAAGTTACCTCCAAGTCGCTAGGCCGCAATGAGAATTTTGTGATGCCGCACTCGGGCGCGGCCTTTTCTGTTGGTGTGAGGGCATGCGACAATTTTAGCGGCTACCGCCCATGATAAAAAATCAAGAATGGAGAGATCTCCCGGTCAATTGGTTGAAGTCCTCAGCAACTTCGCCTCATTATTGTTATAGAGCATGACAGGCTGGGCGCAGAGCTTCGAGCATGCGGATACACGGCAACGCATGAGAGGCACCAGGAGACAGACATGTAAACGTTCTCCCGGCTTGACTGTGACACTTATGATTCAGTCAACCGTCTTGCGATCAAGTTGAACTTGCGATCTCAGAAAGGTTCTGAAAACCTCATCAACGCCGAGGGGGCCTTGTTGAGCAGTAGGTCAGAATCGTGACCACAAAAACTCGGCTGTGTGCTTACTTACAAGGCGCTAGACATTAATCGTTA
>NW_001889921.1:186356-187486 GCF_000143565.1 Laccaria bicolor S238N-H82
GGGAGATGTGGATACCACCCATTCTATCTCTCTCCTGGAACCTACACAACGTCGCTCGTCGTGGGCATCGACAGGGCGTGATTCCTATCGGTTTTTTTGCCATTCCAAAGAGTAAGTGCTCTCTCATGATCAGTTCCCTCTTATATTATACTGATTGAAACCAGGTGATCGCAAGTACGACAGTGATCCCGAATTCCGCAAGTTCAAGCGTCAACTATTTCACGCATCAATTTCAGCAATCCTTTCGCCACTCAAGGCGGCGATGAAGAAGCCTGTTGTTCGCCGCTGCCCTGATGGGCATTTTCGTCGAGTTATCTACGATCTTGGTCCCTTCATCGCCGACTACCCCGAACAGGTTATGCTTACAGGGATTGTTCAAGGCTGGTGTCCCAGGTATGCATGCAGCATAATACACGTCACCAATGTTTTTATATTGACTCCTTGTTAGATGCACGTCACTATGTAATAAGCTTGACCCACCAAGTGGTCCACGGCGACATGACCTTACGGAAACCTTGCTGGAGCAATTCAGCGGAACGCAACTGTGGGATGAATTTGGGATTGATGAAGACATTGTGGTAAGAATTCTGTACATCTGACAAGACATGTCACTGTACTCATGCCACTTCAGCCCTTTACATGCGACTTCCCCCGCGCTGACATCCATGAACTAATCTCATCGGATCTCCTACACCAAGTCATCAAAGGAACGTTCAAGGACCACTTGGTCACATGGGTTGGGGAATACTTGGAACTTGAGCACGGCCGAACGGGGGCGGACAAGATTTTGGATGAGATTGACCGTCGGTAAGTCGTGCCTAACAAATCCCCTTTCACGTCATTGAAATCTGACATGTGTTGAGTAGAATTGCTGCCACACCCTTGTTTCCGGGTCTCCGCAGATTCAAACAGGGTCGACGTTTCAAACAGTGGACCGGTGATGATTCCAAGGCACTGATGAAAGTCTACCTCCCCGCCATCGTGGGTTTCGTTCCAGATGAAATGGTCATGTGTCTGGGTGCCTTTCTCGACTTCTGCTACATCGCTCGCCGTTCCGACTTTGATGAAACGACACTCAATGACCTTGATGCCGCTCTGGCACGGTTCCATCTTCACAGGGAGATTTTTCG
>NW_001889921.1:191961-192927 GCF_000143565.1 Laccaria bicolor S238N-H82
GATGTTAGGTACTCGATGAGGGCTAGTTGGACGTCATCAGTGACGATATCCTGGAGATGTATGTTTTCCAACCGCAAAGACGACCAAATGTTTTCTGTGGAGGATCCAGGATTTCCCGAAGCTTGATCCTCGGTCGAAAAAATATTTCGAAGGTGGAGGGAGATCAACGATCTCAAATGGGGTATCAGGGTGGCGTCCAGTTTTACAAACAGCCCACTCAAGTTCAGATGTGTGATGTTCAAGAATGCTGAATCGGGTATCTCAGAGAGAAAGTCACTGAGCTTTTGTATGTTCTTCTCAGGGTAGTATCACTGATTATCGATTGTGAGGGTTTTCAACTTCGGCTGATTCCAACCAATAAATCCGAGTCTCGCAATGGGGATAATGTTGCTGGGATCGTAATCCGCGCTTGTGAAAGAGAAGTTTACTATGTGTGGCAACTGTCGTAGCTGCCGAGAAGATTCTGGAGCAGACCCACACTTCAGATGGAGATCCTGCAAAAGTGGAAGTGACGCAAGGGCGTCGAGGACTAGAAGAACTGCCCACTCTGGGTCGGAGGCGCCCAGATCCCAACTAAAACACATTAATATGTGCTCTGAAGGAGGGCATTGGACTTACATGACTCTTCGAACCCCAGTCAAGGACGCAACTGCTGGGAAGAGGAATGACCTAACCTTGGCCTCCTCTCCTGAAGGTACATCCTCGTCGTCTCGGGGATATAGACCGTGAATTTCAAGACAGGTGGCATATTTCGAGGCGGAAGTCGGCTTTGGCTCAGTGGTAGCAAGACTCTTGACCTGAGATGACAGATGTATCGGCGATAACTTGATCGTTGACAAAACCTGTGGCTCCCATGCAAAGTTAATCTGTTTGCATACTAAACGCAGAGCCTTTCTAGGATCACGATAATAATGGATCCTACAACTGGGACTCATTGCCACAATCCGAACCTCCGGCGAGGTGCAC
>NW_001889921.1:193099-200568 GCF_000143565.1 Laccaria bicolor S238N-H82
AAAAAAAAATAACGAGTGTTGGTCTCTTTTCCACATTCCACCACCCCCTTGTCATCTCACTCTTGTTATAAAGCATCACAATCCGGGCGCGGAAGATAAGAATGAAGATCAAAACTATTAGGCTAAGAGATCAGCGCTAGCTTCCAGACTATTTTCTTCGGGTACAGTTGTCGATAGCATCATCTCACTCTTGATCTTCTCTTGTTCAGATCTCTTTCCGAATGGTACAGGGTACGATCGCGTTACACAAAAATTAGTTCCGATCGCGCACCAACCTACTTCATTATCTCGTTGAACAGTGAAACTCATAAATTTAGCCCTTCTAGGTACTTCTCAGTCGTCGCCCACAATTCATCCCCCAACGCCTTATTTCCGCCATTCTTCGAGGTCGACGCAACCTTCCCAACGGGCTCCAAATACGCTTCTCGATACCGATCAAGATTTTTCCTGACCACTGGCGATGCAGCTGCAAAACAAGAATTGTACGCCCCTTCATCTGGGTGTTTGAGCATCATTCCCGTCAGCCTCTGAATGAACCTAAGGAATGGGAGTCGGCTTGTAAATGTATCAATCATTCCTGGGTGCAAGGAGATGCTGATAATGGAGGAAGAGGAAGCGTCAAGGTGACGTTGGAGCACATTCGAGAAGAGGATGTTGGCTAGTTTGGACACGGCTGAGAATTGGGATGGTTAGAGGTTATTTGGTCATGGAGAAATCTGGTCATGGAGAAACTGAGTTTCATACGGTATCTTTTGAGGTCTGAGCGGAAACCCGATTTTGTTCCGTAGCATAGCTGAAAATCCTCGATTGACGAAAAACGCAGTTTTAGATCCATGGCTCGTGGTAACCCGGGCCGTGAAGGGCTGATGATAACTACATCCGATATCTGTATTCATACTTGATGCAAGGGAGAATCAAATTACTCACCATAACGATTCTAACATCCGAATTATTCTCCTTGGAGGTTTTTTCGAGCAAAGGAAGCAAGGTTTTCATGATTTGAAAGGTTCCGATGTGGCTAGGGTGTGCTGAATGAATTCTCCATGCAAGAAAGCCACGGCGCAATTTACTTAACCATCAACACCTCACAGATGCACAACAGATGCCTGCTTAGAATTTTATTTCAATACTATAACGTGAAAGACGGGGTGATGTTGGGGTGGCGGTAGTACCATCTTGGGTCGGTTTGGTTGGGTCTTCAAATAATCTAAGGGGGAAAGCTTTAGCAACCAATTAATAACTCACTCAAGCACCTACACAGCCGCCAGCGGCATTGTTAACTAGCCACATAGACAAGATTAAATTTCCCACAGGGACATGACAAGAAAAGCCTTCTCGGACGTACTGAGGACATCAACTCTTTCCTCCTTGCTCAGAAAAGTCTCTCCAGACTTCTTTGCTAACGCTGGCGTGCTGAGGTTGAAGTTGGGTTGCAGAAAAGCCAGACCACGTCCCCTGAACTTCTTTCAATTTAGCGATGGTTTTGCACCTTTCTCCTTGGTCCACGTGCCCAGGTAAACTTTAGCACCGCGGCGAGCAAGGTGTTTAACTGTGGCATAACCGATCCCTTTGCTAGAAACGAATGTGAGCTGTCATTACAATGAAGGAAGTCGAAGCTCACTTTCCACCAGTCACGATAATTACTTTGCCAGAGAGGTCTTCGAGGTCGGTCAACGGGTTGAACTTTTGAGACCAGAACATTTGACGTAGAGTGAGGAGAGATGCCTCAGAGTAGTCAACGAGAGGTACATGGGGTGTGGCCAGTGGTGTGCACTAGCAGCTTCTCCGTCCCTTTGTATCCCAATTTCAAGGCGACTATTTGGTTGGCGCATATCAGTCCTTCTCGCTGCATTCTATGCCTCAAATACCCATAGTTGCACGTTCCGTGATGAGTAAGCTTGAGGAACGAGAGCATGCTCATATTAGGATAAGATAATGTTTTGTGTCAGAACCAGACATTTACATGTACAAATACTAATATATGTCTATGTTTCGGGGAGTGCTTCTCCCCATCACTTGGATCTGGTTCTGACATGAAGAAATTACTTGTCGGTTACCTCCTTAAAATTTTCGAAAGACTTCCTGAGCTCCCTGCAAAATTTTGCATCTCGCACTATGGTCGACACAATCACCGACAGCACTCTCACCCCTCAGCCTCGTGTGCCGCGCACCCACACTTTGCCTACAATTATTCAGCTCTTAAAAAACCTCTCCCTACCCAACATTTTACAAAAAAACAAGAACATTGAGGCTGACAACGATGCCAGATCCGCCAAGACCTTGAATCATGCTCTAGACCCAGCTGGTCATCCTGAGCTGGGATCAGAAGTCGCTTCATTGATCACCATTGATCCTGAAGATCTGGCCCGATTAAGGATCCCGTCCTTCTTTGCCTCCATTCGCGAGCATGTTTACAACAGTTTGGCGAGGCGCCTAGCCGATGATGAACTTAAAGAAAAGGAGGAGAAAAAAAGGAAAGACGACGATGTCTCTGCAGAAAGTCTCAGACTCTCCAAAAGGCGTTGCATGGATGGAACTAATCATGTAGAAAGAGTTGTGGGGGAGCCAATTCCCATTGAATTCCCGCAATCTTTATATGACACTGAAATCTGTGTTGCAGTGCCACTTCCCTTCTTCCTCACCCAGAATCTCCGATCTCTGATTGATGAAGCTTCGACCCTCCCTACCGTCAAATCAAACCCTGCACCTGGGGAAACAAAGGGTACTTATATTCTTAATTTAGACAAACTCTCAAATCATTTTGGGAAAGAGCTGTCCCTCACATGCAGCCAATGGTCCGAAGCAGCTGCCAACATGTGGAGCTTCCAAATCTCTAGGGACAAGTCGGGTGCAGATGGAGAACATGCTGCTTGGTTTGAAAAACACTTCAATTTTTTTAACACGTTGAACAAAAGGGACGAACTCTATGACACGTGGAAAACCATGGAGTTAGAATTCCGACAGGATCACAGGAGCCGGCACCTCAAATTTAGTGCTCCAGACTATGACAAGGCCCTGGGCCTGACCAAGGAGACCCACAAACTTCGGAAGGAATTCCAAAAGGAATTCCAGGAATTCGTCATCACTTCCCAGACGGCAACTCCGCGGTCAGGGCCACCCTACCACGGTACTTCTGGACCTCCCACACAGAGGAATTTGCCACGAGGCTCCTTCCAGCCCTTTTCCTCAGGCAGCGGCAAGCCCTCCTCCAGCGCTGTCTGCCTCATCTGTGCGCAAAGGGGGCACAACCTCTTCTTCCACCAAAAGGCCACCATCGTCAAATTTGCTGACAGCAAAGCGGTCTGCGCAAAATGTAGCCCAGGTGCTGGACTCATCACGCCCGACAACCTCACCATTTGCATCAACTGGAACGTTCGAGGCGCTGACGCCGCTCCCCAATGCGCCGCCCTTCACAAAGACGACCGCCTCCATCTATGTTCCTTCTGCAGCAGCAAGAGCCATCACGCTCTCTCCTGGACCTGTCGCACCAAGACCGCTTGAAGAATTCCTTTCTGTGTCAACCCCTCCTCATCTCAAATACACTGATTTTTCCCATTCCGTTTTCCCTCGCCTTCCCCTACCGTCATCTACTTCCTTTCACTCTTCAATATTTGCACATGTTCCACACCCTTACAACCCCGATGCCTTCGAGTCCCTCTTGCTTAAACATGATCTTTTATCTCACTACCCCCTACTTCCTGGCAATCTCAGGCATGGTTTTCCCCTCGGATGCATGCCCACGCTGACGAATGGTGTCGTCCTCCCTAACAATCCATCCACCTTTGCTTACATGTCCGACATTCAGGACTATCTCCAAAAGGAACTTCTGGCCGGCAGAATGTCTGGCCCTTTCTCTCGCAAAGAGACTGAACTTATTCTTTGTGGCCCTTTCCAAGCTTCCCCCCTTATTGTCTCACTCCAGCCCCAGCAACGCGGTATGCCTGATAAAGTCAGAATCTGCAGACACCTTTCTAAAGCTTCCAAACTGCACGCTTCTGTGAACTTGCATATCCACAAAGAAGACTTTCCGACGTGTTTCGACCTCGCATCAAAAGTCGCAGAAATTGTGAGTTCTCATTCCCTCAGTCTCTTCCCCCTCCATTTTCTCTCGTTTCATTATACGCCCTTTTGCATTTTGTGCGTAGGGTTGTTTTCTTCTTCTGTGCCATACACACATTCAGATTTTGCATCCTTTATGTGTTATCTCGGGCTCTTGCCCACCTATCTCTGGCGCACCCTTGCGCAATGTTGAACACACTTTGTGTTCCTCCCTTCCAACATCTCATGGTGTCCCCTCCTTGCATGGACTCTTGTCCTCATTCGCATATCTCATGGTCGAACACACTTCGTGTTCCTCCTTTCGGACATCTCATGATGTCCCCTTTCTTGCACGGACTCTTGTCCTGTTCGCATACCTCATGGTTTTGCCCACTCCCTCACTTCTATCTTCTGTATCCCTCTTTCCTTCATGACTGAGGCTTACACATGCATGCAGATTGCCTTGGCCCCCCCGGGGACCCAAGCTTGCACTTTGGACATCGAAAAATTCCACCGCACTTGTCCCGTCCTACCTTCTCATAAACCTTGGCTTGTTGTCCAAGGCTTGCCCGACCAATTCTTTATTGATCACACACACCCCTTTGGCGCTGCTTGCGCCAGCAGCAATGCCGGCATGATTGCCAACGCCGTCGTTGACATTTGGAAAGCTGAGGGCGTCTTTCCTGTCCCAAAGTATGAAGACGACTTGAAGGTCTTCCGTGTTCCTTCACCCATGGGTACCTTCCACAGCGGCCCTTTTTCTTATGACTACGACTGCACTGAAATGTTGCGCCGCATTGCTCCTTTGGGCATCCCTTGGCATGACGAGAAGGGCAATGACCATTCCCTATTTGTCACTACCTTTATTGGTTTCCAATGGGACATCCCACGGAAACTTGTCAGTCTTCCCGATGACAAGCGTCTCAAATTCCACGAATGCGTCAGGCGTTTTCTCAATGATTTCCAAGGTCATCCTTGTCTCTCCTTTATTATTGCTCCTGTTCTTAACCAATTCTCAGGTCGTCGTTGTCATTTACTCAACGTCAAGAAGATCCATGGCTCCTTATGCCATGTTGCATTTGTCTACCTTGATGGCCGCTCCCGCCTTCCTTCTCTGTCAAACTTTGCATCCTCCTTTCACAACAACGAACTTCTAACGAAATATCCACCTCACTCAATGATGACGGATTTGGCATGGTGGCTTCAAAAGCTCAATGACAGGAGTGTTACATGTGCCTTGCGCCCTCGCGGCCCTCTTCAGGATCTCCACCTTTTCGTTGACGCCTCCACATCCTGGGGGATCGGTATCATCATCAGTGACCGTTGGGCTGCATTCCAACTGTCCCCAACTTGGAAAGTTGCGGGGAGGGACATCTGCTGGCTTGAAATGGTCGCAATTGAACTACTTGCCTATTTTCTGGAGGAACTTGGTCTACATGACTGCCACCTCCTGGTCCACTCTGACAACCAGGGAACTATTGGCACCTTGGATAAGGGCCATAGTCCCAATTCTCACATTAACCTCTCCGTTCGCCGCACATACCTCATTCTTTCCCACTTGTCAATCTCTCCTAAAATCATTTACATTGACTCGGTTGCTAATCCAGCTGACCCCATCTCGCGCAGAGATCTCGGGGAGGCTGGAAAGCGTGTTTCCCATAACTTCAAGCTCCCTAATGAGCTTACTGATTGTTTTCTTCATGTTTAGCCTTGACCGTAAACTTACCTCGTCGACACGTGTCGCCGAGAGACCCGTGGGTCAGATAAAATCTCCCAGCTCTATCTCACTGCGCCCCACGCGTTCTCAAAACTCCTTCCACCCTTTTCTATGACCTTCCCCTCTCACTGACTGCACTTCTGAACTGTTTCCCTCCCAACCCTCCTCGCCACTTGAATCCTCCACTTCCCAACCTTCCACTTCCTTCTCTCGCATTATACGTCCTCACAAACCCCAATCTGGCCGATCTATTGTCCACAACAACCTCTGTCCTCGTGTTCCTGCTGCAGACCGCATCTTCTCATGGCGAACACCTTTCGGCTCTCATCATCATGCCGGCGTTGCCAGAAGACTCCCTGCTCCTCTCGCCGAATCTGCGCTTATGGCCGTCTGGGGAGCTCTAGCTCCCAATACCAAATCAACTTATGGCGCAGGCCCACTTCGCTTCACACAATTCTGTGACAAGTGGGGTATTACTGAAGAGGCTCGCATGCCAGCCGACTATGCTCTCCTTTGTGCATTTATTGGTGAATATAAAGGCCTCCAATCCGGCAACACCATTCACTCCTGGCTAGCCGGATTACGAAGCTGGCACCTCATCAATCATGCCCCCTGGTATGGTGACAATGACTGGGTACATCTTGCTCGCATCTCAGCCAACAAAGAAGGTACAAAGCACAAACTGGCTCCACGTGCTCCCGTCTCTATTGAACACCTCTCATGCCTTCGTCGCTCTCTGAATCTCTCCTCCCCGTTCCATGCCGCTGTGTGGGCTGTCGCTCTCGTGACCTTTTTTGGCTGCCGCCGTCTTGGCGAAACTACTCTTGCCGTTGGCGCTGCCTTCGATCCTAAATACCATGTACTGCGCTCAACCAAGTATGTTTACTTTATTCTTACTGCTTACCACTCTTTCTTATTACTTTCTTCTCAGAATCCTTTTCCGTGTACTGTGTGATGGCACTCACTCTGCCACTTTCGATATCCCATGGACAAAGACGACCAAAGAGCTTGGTGCCTCTGTCATCCTCACTGCCCGCCGTGAGAATGATCCCTTGTGCCCTGTTGCAGCCTTGAAGAACCATCTGGATGTCAACTCTTCCATTCCAGCCTCTTCTGCACTTTTTGCATACAAAACATCTTTGGGCAGTCCCAAGAACCTCCTCAAAAACGAGTTTCTGAGCTTCGTCACCGGCATCTGGTCCTCCACTATGCTCGCCCATGTCTTGGGACACAGTTTCCGCATTGGCGGCGCAGTTGAACTACTTCTTGCAGGTGTTCTGCCTGAAATTGTTGCAGCCACTGGTGGATGGACATCTCTTGCCTTCCTCCTTTATTGGCGCCGTATGGATGAAATCCTCCCCATGTCAACCTCAAAAGCTTACAACCAAGCAGATCTTCATCGCCTTGCATCTATTTTTGAACAATTCCGCATTGCCCATAAACTTCCTTCTACTTCACTTGATAATTTTACATCCCTCTAAATTGTATAACATCCTCTCTCATATTATTTGTATGTAACTCTTCTGTAACAACCTCCCAACTCTCCCATGTCTCCGTAAAATGTTACTCTCCTTATTGTATCCTTAAAATGTTATTTGACATTGCCCTAAACCTTCAATCCGACTGACACTCAATTGGGCAGCCAGATTGGCTCATCCTTGCCTCACCAATCTGCTGTTGTGAGCTTACACTCGGATTGGCACTGTCAGTTGGT
>NW_001889921.1:202261-222238 GCF_000143565.1 Laccaria bicolor S238N-H82
TATATCCCTGGATATTTCATTGCGATTTTTCAAATAGATACCCTGGGTATTTCATTGCGATTTTTCAATAGGTACCCTGGGCATTTCATTGCAAAATTTCAATGGATACCTGGCGCATTTCATTGTGATTTTTCAATAGATACCCTGGTTATTTCATTGCGATTTTTCAAATGGACCCTGGGTATTTCATTGTGATTTTTCAATAGATACCCTAGGCATTTCATTGCGATTTTTCAAATGTATCCCTGGGTATTTCATTGCAAAATTTCAATGGATACCTGGCGCATTTCATTGCGATTTTTCAATAGATACCCTGGGCATTTCATTGCGAAATTTCAATGGATCCCTGGCGTATTTCATTGCAAAATTTCAATGGATACCTGGTTATTTCATTGCGATTTTTCAATTGGAGCCTGGGGCATTTCATTGTGATTTTTCAATAGATACCCTGGGCATTTCATTGCGATTTTTCAAATGTATCCCTGGGTATTTCATTGCAAAATTTCAATGGATACCTGGCGCATTTCATTGCGATTTTTCAATAGATACCCTGGGCATTTCATTGCGATTTTTCAAATATATCCCTGGGTATTTCATTGCAAAATTTCAATGGATACCTGGCACATTTCATTGCGATTTTTCAATTGGAGCCTGGGGCATTTCATTGTGATTTTTCAATAGATACCCTGGGCATTTCATTGTGATTTTTCAAATGGAGCCCTGGGTATTTCATTGCGATTTTTCAAATGGAGCCCTGGGCATTTCATTGCGGTTTTTCAAATGTATCCCTGGATATTTCATTGCAATTTTTCAAATGTATCCCACATGTCAGGGTCCATGCAATGGGCTTCCCTGGAGGGTGGTCACATGACGAATTAACAAAAATGGTCAAAAAATGAAAGTTGTAGCCCTACACTGTAGCTTCCCGAATCCGTTTGAATTATGTTCTGAAGTGCTCCCGTTGTGGAGATATGAGGTAAAGGAATTTCAAAAGCATCGCATTTTTTTTTTTTTTGTGTTTTTCTCTATGAAAACAAAACCAAATAACATGATTTCAGTATATTCAGAAAGCTAAAAGAAAGGGCTACAATTATTGTATCGTGGGAAAAATGACCAAAAAAGGAAGGTGCATCCCCTACTATAAGAATCAGATATAGATTTACTGATAGATTACAAAAAAGTCGGACTTTGACTACACAGTTTACTGATACACTATAAAAGATTACAAAAGTCGAACTTTGACTACAAAGTTTACTAATACACTACAAAAGTGTGGACTTAGACTACAAAGTTAGGGTTAGAGTCAAAAGGTTATCTTGACTACAAAGTTTGTAGTGTGCTTGTTCATTAAAAAAGTCTGTAGTGTCCGCTTTTTGAGACTACAAAAGTTTGTAGTGTTGCGCTTTTTTATTAGAAAAGTTTGTAGTGTGTGCTTTTTTAGACTACAAAAGTTTGTAGTGTTGCGCTTTTTTATTAGAAAAGTTTGTAGTGTGTGCTTTTTTAGACTACAAAAGTTTGTAGTGTTGCGCTTTTTTATTAGAAAAGTTTGTAGTGTCCGCTTTTTGAGACTACAAAAGTTTGTAGTGTGCGCTTTTTGAGACCACAAAAGTTTGTAGTGTGTGCTTTTTGATTAGAAGAGTTTGTAGTGTCTGCTTTTTCATTTGGAAAAGTTTGTAGTTGACATGTAGTTTATGGTGTCCTTGGCCCTATCTATGTTATGGGGATGAGGATGAAGGATTGCCATCATATTGCCAGTGCTGCAGCATTAGTATTTGACATCATGCACAAGTTGTCTTTCACATTAGGAAAGGCCATTCTATGTCTTTCATATTGATACCTCCTGTCCTATCTTAAAACATAATTATAAGTTCATGTGGGGATATGGCTGAAGGATTGACATGACATGACCAGTTTTTGACATCATGACCAAGTTTGGCTTTCACACTGTCTGCTTTCACATTGATAGCTACTGGCCTGTCCCAAACATAGTCAACTTTGATACAGGTCTTTGAGGGCTGTATCATGATGGGCTGATTCATCCTTTGAGGTGTCTTTAAGACAGGTCATGTTGTAAGTTGACCATGTATTGAGTAAATATCAACATGAATAGCCTTGAAAGCCAACTTGGGCATGATGTGAGGAACTGATGATGTGGCAATAGCAATATGTAATGTCATGTCAATCCTTCAGCCATATCCCCATATGAGCTTACAATTATGTCTTGAGATAGGACAGGAGGTATCAATATGAAAGACATAGAATGGCCTTTCCTAATGTGAAAGACAATTTGTGCATGATGTCAAATACTAATGCTGCAGCACTGGCAATATGATGGTAATCCTTCATCCTCATCCCCATAACATAGATAGGGCCAAGGACACCATAAACTACATGTCAACTACAAACTTTTCCAAATGAAAAAGCAGACACTACAAACTCTTCTAATAAAAAAGCACACACTACAAAACTTTGTGGTCTAAAAAAGCACACACTACAAACTTTTGTAGTCTCAAAAAGCGGACACTACAAACTTTTCTAATAAAAAAGCGCAACACTACAAACTTTTGTACTGTACTAATACGACCATGACTTCGCATCACGCATCACAGAGGTCATCGAAGGAAGTGAAGTGAGGGTGATGTCACGCATCACCCCGGTTTTCGAAGTCATTTTTTCCTGTTCTAAAATGGCTGATTTTTCTGGCGCCTACGGCGCCCATAGGCATGTAAACGACACGGTGTATATGTTATCTACTTTCTAATGGGAGATGTCCCACCATTTGAGGTTTTCTTGCGTGTACAACCTGTTCTTGATTTTCTTACATTGGCCTCGGCCTTCCCGCTCTACGGCCGTGGTGGGGTCGAGTACTTGGCCTTCAACCTCTTCAATAAGAGTCTCTTCTGCTTCAGTTGCTGGTATGACTCCATCTTGTCCCATTGGCACAAAAGCCTGGTCTGGCTCGTTGAAAAGTTGACATGAACGTCATCCTCAACAACCAATTGCAGAAGCGCCGAAGCCATCACACTCTTCGTCACGCATCACATCGGCTGTTGAAGCGGCGAAGAGATGGTGAAAATATGTCACGCCCTATAGGGCCCGAGGACTTGGTCGTATTAGTACAGTAGTCTCAAAAAGCGGACACTACAAACTTTTCTAATGAAAAAGCGCAACACTACAACTTTTGTAGTCTCAAAAAGCGGACACTACAGACTTTTTTAATGAAAAAGCACACACTACAAACTTTGTAGTCAAGATAACCTTTTGACTCTAACCCTAACTTTGTAGTCTAAGTCCACACTTTTGTAGTGTATTAGTAAACTTTGTAGTCGAAGTTCGACTTTTGTAGTCTTTTATAGTGTATCAGTAAACTGTGTAGTCTAAGTCCGACTTTTTTGTAGTCTATCAATAAATCTATATCTGATTCTTATAGTAGGGGATGCACCTTCCTTTTTTGGTCATTTTTCCCACGATACAATAATTGTAGCCCTTTATTTTAGCTTTCTGAATATACTGAAATCATGTTATTTGGTTTTGTTTTCATAGAGAAAAACACAAAAAAAAAAAAAAACGCAATGCTTTTGAAATTCCTTTACCTCATATCTCCACAATGGGAGCACTTCGGAACATAATTCAAACAGATTCGGGAAGCTACAGTGTAGGGCTACAACTTTCATTTTTGACCATTTTTGTTAATTTGTCATGTGACCACCCTCCAGGGAAGCCCATTGCATGGACCCTGACATGTGGGATACATTTGAAAAATTGCAATGAAATATCCAGGGATACATTTGAAAAACCGCAATGAAATGCCCAGGGCTCCATTTGAAAAATCGCAATGAAATACCCAGGGATACATTTGAAAAATCGCAATGAAATGCCCAGGGTATCTATTGAAAAATCGCAATGAAATGCCCAGGGTATCTATTGAAAAATCGCAATGAAATACCCAGGGATATATTTGAAAAATCGCAATGAAATGCACCAGGTATCCATTGAAATTTTGCAATGAAATACCCAGGGATACATTTGAAAAATCGCAATGAAATGCCCAGGGTATCTATTGAAAAATCGCAATGAAATGCGCCAGGTATCCATTGAAATTTTGCAATGAAATATCCAAGGATACATTTGAAAAATCGCAATGAAATACCAAGGGTGACATTTGAAATTTCCCAATGAAATACCCAGGGTATCTATTGAAAAATCGCAATGAAATATCCAGGGCTACATTTGAAATTTCGCAGTGAAATGCGCCAGGTATCCATTGAAAAATCGCAATGAAATACCAAGGGTGACATTTGAAAATTTCCCAATGAAATACCCAGGGTATCTATTGAAAAATCGCAATGAAATATCCAGGGCTGCATTTGAAATTTCACAGAAAATGCGCTGGGTATCTATGGAAAATTCACTATGAAATACCCAGGCCTACATTTGAAATGCCTTTCAAAAAATCCTAAGCATTATAGATATGGCCTCTAGGCTTATGTCTAAGTTATAGAAATGACCCTCTAGGCTTAAGTCTAGGTTATAGATAAAAGTGGTAGCCACCAGTCTAACACCCTCTTAGATACCATACTAGGTTATACTACCCTTTTGCTCTCCATACTAGGCTTCACTGGGCTTTCACGTTCCATCCTAGGGATTGCTAGCCTGTTAAGCCCCATCCAAAGCCACACAAGCGAGATACTAGGTAAGTAGGCCCATACTATATATACCAAATATATACTAGGCCTACCATGGAACGTGAACTTTTGCTGATGCTGGCTCCACGTGCTCCCGTCTCTATTGAACACCTCTCATGCCTTCGTCGCTCTCTGAATCTCTCCTCCCCGTTCCATGCCGCTGTGTGGGCTGTCGCTCTCGTGACCTTTTTTGGCTGCCGCTGTCTTGGCGAAACTACTCTTGCCGTTGGCGCTGCCTTCAATCCTAAATACCATGTACTGCGCTCAACCAAGTACGTTTACTTTATTCTTACTGCTTACCACTCTTTCTTATTACTTTCTTCTCAGAATCCTTTCCGTGTACTGCGTGATGGCACTCACTCTGCCACTTTCGATATCCCATGGACAAAGACGACCAAAGAGCTTGGTGCCTCTGTCATCCTCACTGCCCGCCGTGAGAATGATCTCTTGTGCCCTGTTGCAGCCTTGACATCAGGAAAAACTAAAACTCACAATTGTGCACAATTCAGCTGGTTAATCGTGTTGTGCACAATTGTTGGTAAATTCTTCTCAATTCTGCTCAATCGAAAATGGAGATGTCGATTGTGCACAATCATTCATAAATTCCCGTCAATTCTTCTTAACTGAAAAACCAGAATTTACATTGTTCACTCTTGTCCTGAAAAGTGGTAAAACCCCGTGTGGCTTAGTTATCTGTTGAGATTTAAATCAACTTAGTTGGAGGTGATCATATGGATATGATTCAATGGATTCTATTACTAACATTTTGAGGTTCTATATTAATTAACTACAGAGGGCAGCGTTGTCGCAGCGTTTCGGTGTTAATCATCCCAACGTCGACGGAGTGGGCTCGTGTCCACAGCAGAGTCTATAGTGAGACCCCAAGCCCCATTGACAACAGCAAACAAGGGCGTAAGTGTTGTCGACGGCTGCGTTATCAGTAGTGAAGCCGGTGTGGTTTCTCAACCGCTGTGTGTGGTGCGCCAACGGTGGTGAAAAAGGTGGCAGATGGACTGCAGACTGCAGCAACAGCAGCAGCAGAGGTGGAGGTGGTGTGGAAAGTGGGGCAGTCAGCATTATGAGAGCGCAATGGGTTGGGGTACTTGCCTTCGTTGCAGTCCTCACCATCGGCTCGCAATGGGTACTCCCTCCGGTCATGTTGTGGCTTTGTTTCCACGAGGCTCGCAATCCTGATCGTGCTCATTGAACTCGAGACTTGGTGGCCACTTCCTATTCGTGGTGTTTGTCAAGACGCATGGGTGGTTATGGTTGTGGAATGGATGGCGGTAATTCTTCCCAAGTCAGTTCAAGCTCCGATACACGTGACGTTGTTGATTGTTGAAATCAACAGAACTCTACTTCGTCTTTCATCCCCACTCTCCTCCTCCCACCACCATCCCCATCACTGTCACCACTCTTCATGACCACTGCCTTACGTCGTGAGCGCCTACCATGGCTAGGGCCGTGCCAGCTTCACGAGCATCGACGGTGCATGGAGAAGATGACGTGGCACGTCAACGCTCCCCTCTGGATGTGCCACATCGTCCACACGGCAACGACACATGCTGTCATCGCCGTCCACAATAGTGCAGGTGAGCACATCACGGCGTAAGCCCTACAAGCCTCCCTTCTTTCCCCTCGCTAATTACTACAACCTGCTTAGCCGCCATCGTAACGCCCGCCAACCACTGCCACGTCACCGCCTCGCCCACTGCCACATTGGGCGATGATGACGGGACATGACGATGACGACGACACCCTTGAACGGCCATGTTATAACTATTTGAGGCCTTGGGTCTCGTCAGAGTCGAAACGCTGGCCATCGAGGTATGTATTCCTCTCCCTCTAAACCCCACCCCAGCCTGATGCGACAAAAGCTAGCTGATCAACCTCAGGCGCTCCACCACTTGTGCAACAGGGTATGTCTACGTCCCCCCTTTCTTAAATTCTTTTCAAAAGCACCTCCAGGTACGATTAATCCCACCACCCCACCCTCTGTATGCGCAAACACGTACGCGGTGTTCTCTAGCACTGCAGGGCAGATGAATGGGCTGCGACACGATGTTAGGGACAGTGGATCAATGTGACAGAGGAGTGGTATGCATTTGAGATGGGAGTGGAGGAAGGAGGGTGAAGCGTTTGCGAGGGAAGGCGCTAGCACTTCGAACAAGATATTTCTTTGGCTTGTGTTTTACGTAGTTTATAATGTATAGTCAGTCGCCATCCAATGCACTCTTCAACTTGAATTCTCCTTTGTTGTGTCTAATTGCGTGAAAAAGAGCATCAATTCTGTGGTACAATAAAATAAAATGAATGGTCAATTGCGCGCTAGGCATCATCAATTAAGCACAATTAAACGGTGCCCGTTTTATTTTACTTAATCCTGTCAATTCTCTCAAAAGTCACAATCCGGTCATTTGTGTGTAATTTACGGTCAATTCTGTATAAATCATATAAATTACGGTCAATTCAGAGTCTCAAGATTTCCTGATGGAAGAACCATCTGGATGTCAACTCTTCCATTCCAGCCTCTTCTGCACTTTTTGCATACAAAACATCTTCGGGCAGCCCCAAGAACCTCCTCAAAAACGAGTTTCTGAGCTTCGTCACCGGCATCTGGTCCTCCGCTATGCTCGCCCATGTCTTGGGACACAGTTTCCGCATTGGCGGCGCAGTTGAACTACTTCTTGCAGGTGTTCCGCCTGAAATCGTTGCAGCCACTGGTGGATGGACATCTCTTGCCTTCCTCCTTTATTGGCGCCGTATGGATGAAATCCTCCCCATGTCAACCTCAAAAGCTTGCAACCACATCTGGAAACAGAACAATGTCTACATAGATCTATGTAGACGTATAGTGATCGGTAGGCCCGTTGATAGCCTCCTCGTATGTAAAGCTCTGTAATTTCCCCTTTTTACGGTAGTTCAGAGTAGTTCGGGTAGACAATTCCTAGCCGGTCTACCAGGCTCTATGCGGCCTACCGATCAACCAGATCTCAATAGCGATTGAGCGGATTACAGGCACATCTGATCTGTCACCTGCATGGTCTTTCCAGTCACGCCAAAAATGCCGAAAATATCAAAAAAGTATGCAAAAAAATCATATTGCAGCAGCTTGTACTTTACATGCCACCGTAAATTAACTACAAGTACATATATCAACATACACAGGATGTCGGCCACTGCACACTGGAAGGAGCAGGGGATGAACTCGATGTGCAGTCAAATTGATGCCCAGCTTCGCGTGACCATCGTGGACATTCCCCGGCATCGCACAATCAGTTGTCATGGTGCGCCCCCACTCAAACGTGAACCTAACCGTGATAGCGATGGTATTGACTTTAAACAAGGCATTAGCGCACACTCAACAAACAGAAGGGAATGGTGAAGCTCACTGTCATGATTTTCTTGGTCCATAGAAACTAAACATGCAGTGCTGACGCGCAGGGTCGGACTCGATGTGCTTTGAGTCAGAGTTATGCAACAAGGTGAACGTCAGCTCACCAGATGGAATGTGGGGTGAGCAATGACTGCTGTCCATAAGCAGTCCAGGTAAGCATTATACAGGAGGTGTTGTATGCATAATGGAGCTTACCGATGGTAATGGTGGGTGGTGATTGGGAGAACTTTTGAGTCTTTGTGAGGGTAGAGAGAAGAGGGTAAGGAGAACATTGAACGTTGAACGTTAACGTTCAAAAAGCACGGTCGAATGGTTCATGCCATCAGTTCTCCCACGGCCTGTTTTTGGCACTGGATAACGCCACTCGCATCATTCCAGGTACAGATCATCCGCCAAGCCTGATATTCTATGGCAAGTATGGATATACAGGTAGCTACAGGTCTACCAGAGACTACTGGACCTAGGTAGCTCTAGGTAAATCCAAACATTTATGTACGACTACATAATCACAACTAAATTACCCGGCCAAAACGCCGTTCCAGATGCAAGCAGATCTTCATCGCCTTGCATCTATTTTTGAAGAATTCCGCATTGCCCATAAACTTCCTTCTACTTCACTTGATAATTTTACATCCCTCTAAATTGTATAACATCCTCTCTCATATTATTTGTATGTAACTCTTCTGTAACAACCTCCCAACTCTCCCATGTCTCCGTAAAATGTTACTCTCCTTATTGTATCCTTAAAATGTTATTTGACATTGCCCTAAACCTTCAATCCGACTGACACTCAATTGGGCAGCCAGATTGGCTCATCCTTGCCTCACCAATCTGCCGTTGTGAGCTTACACTCGGATTGGCACTGTCAGTTGGTTTCGGCAAGTATTCGCCACAATTGACTTCGCTGGATGCTCAAGTCTTGTTCACGTGACCCCTTCGTGTCTGGGCAAGACTTTGGCACAACCAAGTTATTCGTGAACTCGAATTACTTGTTTACTTATCCCTTTCCTCTGCATAGAACACAACAGTTATCTTATCACAGCGTCTTCACCTCATTCTTGTTATAAATCACAATCTGGGCGTGAGTGCGGGAAGATTGATCAGCTGATCAACAACAATTGGATCACCGTGACAAAGGTTGCCCTCGACTGCCATCATCTCGGACACGAACCCCGCTCGTTACAAAAGGTGAGTGTCTCTTTGACGTTGCCCTTGACCAACTCCATCCGACAACAATCACAAGGTTACTTTAGGGTCTACCCACCAGGCGCCTTTGTAGACATCAACCTAGAACTCGTTGGCAGGATGCCATCTGCAGGCGTGGGGGTAATGACCTCCACCCTCGAACGGCTAGGGCGTTCATCATGTGAGTGATTTGCGCCCATGAGGCGATCAAGCAATCGCTTGAACTGTTCTTTCGAACGATCAGACATCGTGGTTCAGAAGAGAGCGTCGATGCTGTGCGGCGTCAATTTGCACAATGGTAGCGGGCCGCTTCACGGGGTCACATGACATTCCTAAGGTCCCAGCACATCGTTCAAAGAGGTGAACGCGCAGTGGTGTGGTTCGGCATCAAGTCAGCGAGGAAGCGCCTGGAAGTGCCAGAAAAAACGGTGGTCAACGGACAAGTGCGAGAAAGGGAAAACAACGACTTTCAGCGCTCAAGGGGACGAAGAGGCAACATTTCACTTCAGATATTCAGAAGGGCAGCAGATCCGCTATGGAGACAAGCTAGAACGAACATTAAATCACAAAGACGAGCACACATAGCTGGCTCTTTCACCATCATCCAAGTAGGACCGAGCGACCTCATATCCCTAGACGCCATTCTGGCTTTACCTCCTGTCATCCATCCTCGGCGCCCCTCGCATTCCTTCTCTCCCCTCTCCCTACCATCCTCCTCGCTAATCCGCACGAGCGCGGGTTGTGTTTCATACGCTGTAGGAGGATAAGGACCCACTGAGGCAGAGGACGAATGATGAGGGTCGCAAGGATGATCTTGGTTTCCTTCAGCACAGGCATCGCCACATCACGGATCCTACAAAAGACCAATCGATTAGGTCATCGTCAAGAAGGAACAGTCATGTCGTACCCAACGCAAGAAACTCTGGTGCACAGATACCTCACTGTGCTTCCAGCATTCGATGCTTGAATGGGTAGGACTTCGGATCTTCGATCGTATTCGTTCCATTACCACTGGACGGTTGTCGTTAGGGCGAGCCGTTGGTGGAGCTGTGGACAGCTGAGACCGAAGTGGGGAGGACCAAAGGACAGCATCGGCACAAATCAATTAATCACGGAACACCAAACGGCCGCAGGGGTCGGCATGGGCAAGCATACCATCCTTCGCATCGACGTTCGAAGCATAGAACGTCCTACCCGTAATTGAATAGCATGGCCACAAACCGACTGCTTCATGACTAGCCTCTCCGCCGCACCGTGAAGACAGTGTCTATATCGTTCGTCGTGCTTAAACACGTGAGTTGAGTCAAGGGGGGTATGATATGCGAGGTGAACTGTAGGATGCATGATCAGGAACTTCGAAGAAAGTCGGTGATAGAAGGGACATACCGTAAACCTCAGCAACAAGATGGTTGCGCACGTAAAAGCCAAAGGGTTACCACCAGAACCGAGTCTCTGTTTGCCTTCGATCCCAAGTCACTTGAGAGAGGTTGACGGGTAGAAAGGTGCCGCACGAGTATGGGCTTCTGACTCGACTCAAGCCAAGAGACCGTAAGTTTTCGAGGCGCATAGAAACCGACATCGTTTGACTAACTGCACGACAGAAAGTTATCAGCAAAACGAACTTGAACGAACGTTGCACACTCACACCGAGTTTCGAGCGCAGGGGCTGAACAAATTCAAGTGCCTGGAAAGGCGGATAGTGTGCAACGGGAAAGGTGAGCTTGTATCGGGAAAGCACGAATGGTGGCTAGATCATAGAGACGTAGAGTTGGCGGAATCGATGGTGTTTGAGGACGCCGTTGCTTCGAGTCCAGTATTAGTTTGTTTTTGCAATCGTCCTTTCCGAGATGGTGGTGGTCCCCTGCAAGTAGAATGTTTTGCCCCTGGTTCCCGCTGAGAGGTTTAACACCATAACAAATGGCCCCCGCGTCGGCGTTGGTTCATCACCTACGGGACGGTGTGCTCGTTTGTGTAAACTCGATGCCTCAGCGTTGCCACGTCATTGACCCTTCAAAACGATAGTGTGATTAGCTCGTCACCGAAAGCCAGAGGTGTTGCAGCCATACCCAAAGCAACAGGATATACAAGACGTCTCCCAGCGCTTTACGTATAGGAGTGGTCCAAGGCAAATTGATGCGTCGTAGTGAGTCGAGTGCGTCGGACGTTGAACGTGCCTTGGTCGATCTTAAGCCTGACCAAGGGAAACCAGGGCCGCAACATAGCTAAGAGCAGCAGACTGGTACCGGGGTTTTTGAGCTGCCCTCTAGAAATGAGGACGGTTAGCATGAATTGATCGGTCAAAAAATTAGCGTTCGTACCTGCGATGAACCACTGGTTTTGGTTCTGCTCCTCCACAACTACCCTCTCCTCTGCACCTCGTGTAAAACTCATTTCTGCTACAAGTCGTCCTCAGCACATCGTCGCAGGGACCGGAGCCTATCCCTGGCGTGCGTGAATCGAGTCCGAGGGGACGGTACGGTACTAGTAAGTGCATTGTCAGCGAACTAGCGCTGAGAGAGGGATAGCTGAGCGTGGACGTACCGTAGAAATCCGTGACGCAATCTTCCGGACTCGTCCTCCAGTCCTCAATCTGTGATTAAAACGTTGACGGGCAGTGTATATGGCTGCTTGAGATTGCGTCACAAAGGGAGAAATTATGGACGGTGACCGGTATGCGCCAATAAGAGACTTGAGCGGCACTGGATGACTCGTCAGCGAGAAGAGGGCTGGATGGATCTGAGAGACACGTACACGATTACCCTGGATGGACACACACTGTTAAACGATACGAGAGGGCGAGGGGAAGTGTCTGAGCGCGGTTTTCATCCTTGGCCAAAGTGCTGAAGTTACGGGAGAGGGTACCTCGCTGGTGTGTTTAGAATGTGCAAACAAATTCATTAGCTCATTTCCTTTGTCTTCGGGAATCCCAGAATGTACTGCCGGGAGCGCACGACTTTGTTATAAGGGATGCAACCCTCAATATGGCTAAAAATGTGTGTCCTGTGATCCGAACAGCATTGATGGTTTGAAATATGATTGATTGGAATTTTTGACAAGATTATTGTGGTTCATGAACATCGGGGTCAAGGTGAGATAAACTATCCCAACAGAACATAGCTTCGTGGCACACATATACCCACAGATTCCATCTAAAAACTGAATCACGAAATGACATCCTATAAAACTCGACAGTCATCTTACGGCGAACCCACCGGTTGCATGCAAGGGACCCGCGTCAAGGTCCTCGAAGAATTGGACATTTGGGCCTCGGACGCCAATAGCAGCAGGGTATACTGGATGGTAGGTATGGCTGGAATCGGTAAATCAACCATCGCGCACACGTTCTGTGAGAACCTCGAGGCGAAAAACATTCTTGGTGGCAGTTTCTTTGCTTCTCGAGCATCCGAGAAAACTAGAAACGCACGCCTTATCATTCCTGTTATAGCACATTCATTGGCCAGAGCTTCACCTGCTATCAAAGTTGAGGTCGTCAAGGCCATCGAGGATGACCCTACTCTGGCGGAAACGACCTATTCTAACATAAAGGAGCAGTTCAAACGACTCATTTATGATCCCGTTCAAACGACCGTCGGTGGGGTGGATAAAGTTGTCGTTATTGATGCCATCGATGAATGTGCCAACCTTGAAGTTGTCACTTCGTTCATCAAACTTGTCCTTGAATTGGCGTCGAAAACTCCGCTCAAGGTATTCCTCACCAGTCGAGACGAATATCGGATTCGCAAGGCCTTCGAGTCTGGGGATCGCATACGATTCTGTCTCCATGAAATCGAGAAGGACGTGGTCAAGAACGATATCCAAACATATCTCGACATATCATTGGCCCGCATTAAAGAAAACGACAGCGACGAATGGCCCTCTTCCAGCGAACTGTCCGTTCTCGTCAAACGATCTGGTACACTCTTCATTTACGCAGCAACTGCTGTTCGTTATATCACCAACGGTGATGAAGACTTTAAGTCCCGTCTTTCCGCAATGGTGATCCATGGCCAGAAATCAATCAGCAAGTTTGAGACCGACATCGATTCTCTCTATATACACGTCTTGGAAAAGGTCTGTGAAGGCAAGGAGTTGCATGAAGTTGCTCCTATGAGAGACCTCTTGTTGATCACCATATTCCTTCGAAATCCATTGTCGATGGAAGCCCTTACATCTCTGTCACTGGAAAGGAACACACACTCATATTTGTCGCGTCTCTGCTCTGTTATTCACATTCCTGATCAACCAGGGGCTGTGGTTGCTCCATTCCATGCCTCATTCCCAGACTTCATAACTGATCCCAAACGTTGTTCTCCTGAGCGTTTTTCTTCTGAGCGCTCTGCATTCCCTGCCTTGGATGCTTCAGAGGGTCATAAACTGATAGCCCTGAAATGTTTGGAGCAGATGAACAGGTCACTGAAGTACAACATATGCGAAATTCCCAAAGAATTGACAGTGTTCCGGAGAGGTAGGACCAACTCTCCGCAAAACATCGACAAAATCTCAGAAGTGCTCAAATACTCATGTATCTATTGGGCTGCTCACTTAGCAGAGGTCAAGAAATTTGACTGTGTACTCGTCGAGGCTCTTCGTGTTTTTCTGCACAAGCATCTTTTGCACTGGATAGAGTGTCTCAGCATACTGGGTGAGCTGCAGACTGGACTGAAATACCTGGGTGGCATAATGACTCTTTTATCAGTAAGTTATTGGCCAGAATGAAGGTGATTCTAATAATTTTGTGATTGACAAGTCTTCAAATTCCATGACCTTCAGTTACTTGTTCACGATGCCCGCCGGTGCTTACAAATGAACTTTGAAGCTGTCCAGAAACATTGCATGGGGATCTATGAGTCTGCACTTACTTGGATCCCGAAGAATTCAGTGATATGCAAAACCTACATTGCAGATGTCAGCAGAGTTCCAAAAGTGACTCTTGGATTATCTGACTCCTGGGACCCTGCAGAGCTGATTTTACAAAATGGCTCACTGGTACTATCTGTTGCATTCTCGCAGGATGGCAGTCGAGTCATCTCTGGATCATACAATGGAACACTCCGAATTTGGAATGTGACGACGGGCAAGGTGGAGGCTGAACTGAAGGGCCACACAGGTTGTGTGAATTCTGTTGCATTCTCACAGGATGGCAGCCAAGTTGTCTCTGGATCAAATGACAAAACAGTCCAAATTTGGAATGTGACAATGGGTGAGGTGGAGGCTAAGCTGAAGGGCCACACAGATTTTGTGAGGTCTGTTGCATTTTCGCAGGACAGCAGCCAAGTCGTCTCTGGATCAGATGACAAAACAGTCCGAATTTGGAATGTGACAACGGGTGAGGTGGAGGCTAAGCTGAAGGGCCACACAGATTTGGTGAGGTCTGTTGCATTTTCGCAGGACAGCAGCCAAGTCGTCTCTGGATCGGATGACAAAACAGTCCGAATTTGGAATGTGACAACGGGTGAGGTGGAGGCTGAGCTGAATGGCCACACAGATTTGGTGAAGTCTGTTGCATTTTCGCAGGACAGCAGCCAAGTCGTCTCTGGATCGGATGACAAAACAGTCCGAATTTGGAATGTGACAACGGGCAAGGTGGAGGCTGAGCTGAAGGGCCACACAGATTTGGTGAACTCTGTTGCATTTTCACAGGATGGCAGCCAAGTTGTCTCTGGATCAAATGACAAAACAGTCCGAATTTGGAATGTGACAACGGGTGAGGTGGAGGCTGAGCTGAAGGGCCACACAGATTTTGTGAGGTCTGTTGCATTTTCGCAGGACAGCAGCCAAGTCGTCTCTGGATCGGATGACAAAACAGTCCGAATTTGGAATGTGACAACGGGCGAGGTGGAGGCTGAGCTGAATGGCCACACAGATTGTGTGAGGTCTGTTGCATTTTCGCAGGACAGCAGCCAAGTCGTCTCTGGATCGGATGACAAAACAGTCCGAATTTGGAATGTGACAACGGGTGAGGTGGAGGCTGAGCTGAAGGGCCACACAGATTTGGTGAGCTCTGTCGCATTTTCGCAGGATAGCAGCCGAGTCGTCTCTGGATCGGATGACAAAACAGTCCGAATTTGGAATGTGACGACGGGTGAGGTGGAGGCTGAGCTGAAGGGCCACACAGATTTGGTGAGGTCTGTTGCATTCTCGCAGGATAGCAGCCGAGTCGTCTCTGGATCGGAGACAAAACAGTCCGAATTTGGAATGTGACGATGGGTGAGGTGGAGGCTGAGCTGAAGGGCCACACAAATATTGTGAGGTCTGTCGCATTCTCGCAGGATGGCAGCCGAGTCGTCTCTGGATCGCATGACAAAACAGTCCAAATTTGGAATGTGATGACGGGCGAGGTGGAGGCTGAGCTGAAGGGCCACACAGATTACGTGATATCTGTTGCTTTCTCGCAGGACGGCAGCCGAATCGTCTCTGGATCGAACAACAAAACAGTCCGAGTTTGGAATGTAACAATGGGCAAGGTGGAGGCTGAGCTGACAGGCCACACAGTGACAAGTTCTGTCGCATTCTCGCAGGATGGCAGCCAAGTCATCTTTGGATCGCATCACAAAACGGTCCAAATTTGGAATCTGACGACAGGCAATTCTCAAGCAATGCTTGCTTCAAACATAACATTGCCTGACGACAGTAGAGTGAATAAAACTGGCCATGGGGAATTCCACATTTCCTATCCCTTGCAGCAACCTACACTCAGTATGAATTCCTCTACCCAGTTATCAAATAGCGGTGACTGGATAATGGCCAACCTCCGAGACTGCTGTATTCCCTCTCAATATCGCAAGTTTCGGTGTTCCTCAATTTGGGGCAGCCGAATATGTTTGGGGTACCAATCTGGCCGTGTAGTCATTGTTGATATGAACGTGGCGTTATGAATAGTGTCAATGTGTCCTCGCATGATGCCTGCCTCAGTAAAACTCAGCTCGAAGACCATCACCTGGCATAGCATTAATGACTCCAGTTCCTGTTTGTTAATTCATGGTCTCATTTACGATGTTGTCAGTGCCTCCACCCATTAAGCAGAAAATTAATTCAAATGTCTTGTACGCATGAAAGTAGAAGGTACTGGGGCTTGAGTGGCTGAGTTTCAAGTTGGCCCTACAAATCATTCGAATTGTGGGGCGGGATGTTCCCATGAACACTGTAGAGTATTAAAAACAAACCAATGAAAGAGCGCACAGATTTACGGGAATTACGAGATGAAGGCAGCTAGAATCCAACAAGCCATTTGAGTTACCTCGTAATGTCGGTCGTAACCTTCAACCTGTTCCAGCTGCCCCACTGTGTCTTCAGTAAACGTTCGGAGGTGAATTCTATTTCCCTTAATTGGACGATTGTGGACATACGGACCTCACCTTAAACACATCCCGGTTGTGAAATTCCCAAACGGAGAACGCCGGCTTGTGTGGGTGATGGACAGTGGAAGATGGAGCCGTCGGCAGAAGAAAAGCGTAAAGCTCGGGGTTATTGTCTATACCTTACCTTTGGCAAATATAAGGTCAACTTGATCCCTGGAATTAAGGACGAAGCAGGACGTACCTCCAAAGAACTATCTGTAACCACAGAGACTTGGTATGGGTATAAAGTAGGACAATGCGATGCGCTGGGAAAAAAAGAGCGAAAGGGAAAAGCTGAGGCCTGCGCTGACGATGAAGGACAGTCTCGCCGGTTTTTATCTCTGGAAAAGGGTTCAAAAACGAAAGGTTCGAAGCGGGAGGATGGACTCGGAGACTCATGATGCAAGCCATATATACGTATAATGACAAGAGGAGATTGGCAACGCCCGTCTTCAAAACGGTTGAGTTCAAAGGGCGATGCAAAGCTCGAGTCTCAGGTTGGGTTGAGAGTGATCTGATGGAAAGGGACACAATGGGACGTTCAAGTGTAATTGTCGATAACGGGGATTCTAATGAATGAGGTCGTTACGTCTGAGGTGGTGATGGCTTCCCACTGGCATTATGTTGGAGGACGGCGTTTTGAACTCTGCCGAACATGCATTTAGCTTCGATTTCAAACCGGCGCATTGTGTACAAACAGTGCCAGCGTTGCGGTGAATGGTGGGTGTAGGAGAACTTAGAAGGGAGGGATGGATGATGAGGGCATCATGATTATGGAGGTTAGTTCAAATTGGTGGGAACGTGTAAGATTAGCTATACGAAGATAACGTAGACTCAGTGTTTGCGCAGGTAAGCCAAACGACTGTAGATTCACCTATACGAAGATAACGTAGACTACGGGTGAATCAGTAAAGTGAAATAGAAAGTAAGTAAAAGATATTCACCTCAGTGTTTGCGCAGGTAAGCCAAACGACTGAGGTGGAAGTACGTAGAGTCCAGTATTTATGTTCTACGGAGTAACTAAAGGCACGCATTACATTTGGACGCGTGCAAGGAACATATCACGAGTGATGAAGAATATGAAATATAAAGGAACATGTGAGTAAGGGGAACAGAATGTAAGCAAGGGAATTTATCCGAGGATATGGAGACGGCGAGGACGTCGTCACCTTGATTATTCCAACACTCCCCCTCAAGGGACGGAAAGTCCGAGCTGGGACGCGAAGTGCTTGACCTTAGCGGATGGAAGGGCTTTGGTAAGGGTGTCGGCAACCATGTCGTCCGTAGGGCAATAGATAAGCCGAATAGAACCGTTTTCGATGACATATCGAATAAAATGAAAGCGGATGTCGATGTGCTTGGTACGTGCGTGGTACTGGTGATCTTTGGCGAGTGCGATGGCGGACTGATTGTCCGAGAAAAGAGTGGTGGGGTCGAGTTTGCCGGGGAAGAGTTGTGAGAGGAGGGACCGAATCCAGAGGCCCTCCTTAGCGGCATGAGTGACGGCAACGTACTCGCTCTCCGTGGTGGAGAGAGAGACGATCTCCTGCCGTTTAGCACTCCAAGAAACTGCTCCCCCATGAAGCATGAATGCGTACCCAGAGATAGCATGCCTATCCTCTGCCATGCTCCCATCTGCATCTGCATACCCGACCAAGTTATCCTTCACCGCTCCATATGACAACCACAGATCCGCCGTGCCCTTCAAATAGCGAAAGATTCGCTTGACGGCGTCCCAATGCACAAGACCGGGGTTCTTCGAGAACCGAGAGACAGTCTGAACTGCAAACGAAATGTCAGGACGAGTGCCGAGGGAGGCATACATAAGGGAGCCGACTGCTTCCAAATAAGGGACGTCGCGCATCTTGGCAATTTCGAGCGTAGTGGCTGGAGCCTGGGAGGTGGAAAGACGGGTGCTGGTCTCCATGGGCGTCGATACCGGCTTCAAATCTTGAAAGTTGTATCGGGCAACGATGGAGTCGATATACGAGCGTTGGGACAGGTGAATGGTACGGCGTTCACGGTCGCGTTTGATCTCGATGCCGAGGAGCCAGTGAAGTTCCCCCATGTCAGTAATCTCCACATACTGAGCAATCTGCCGCTTGAAGGCGACAATGAGGGTAAGCGTGGATGCGGCGATGGTGCAATCGTCGACATGAACGACGATGATTATGGTAGCCACCGCTTCTTGATCTAGAACTTCCACATACGCTTCTTTCCCACGGTCCAGGCCGTGCAAAAGTCGAAGCAGTATGGAGGAGAACACAGACAGTAGCAATAGAAAAACCCATAAACATAATTCCCCAAGCACACATGCCTCACAAAGATACTCCCAACCCATCCCAACCCAGTACACCAAACCCACCCAACCGGAGGGAGGCGCGACGCGCCCCCAACGGACAGCTCGACAAACCCGACCACAGACCCCATCCGGCACGACCGCCTCCTTCCTGGAGAACGCGGTCGGAAGGGTAGGTAGAATGGCGCAATCAGTCACCCACACGTCCCCGGCGAAAATCAAGAGCGTACTAATAGGAAACAAGAAAAGGGCGCTGGACGCAGAACGCGCGACCACCCCAACCCCGCAGTCCTACAACGACGTAGACATGACCATGGGAGACCAGAACGACCCAAACCGGCGCGTCCCATGGGACGAAGACATCGAGTCATCCGGAGACGAAAATGACCAAAGGGGAATCGACCAAGAATCCATACAGGCCGACAGATTCAGCCACCTCGCAGATCGCTCGATGAGCAGGGACGAGAAGTTAGATCACCTATACAACTCCCTCTTAGACGCCGGGTTCTTCGTACAGGCATTGGAGAGTGGGGGAGAAATGGATATTGCAAGGACTGACCAAAAAATCACAGGATGCATGACGGGCCTATCAAACGCGCTCCTCAACCAGCCATACAGAGTCATCATGGAACAGCAAGCAGGCCTCGCGAAGGCAATCCACGAGATCAGCAAGAACATGACGACGACCATGGAGAACATGGCGACGATCATGGAGAATGTTCAGAACAACGGAGAAAAGATTGAACACATGAAGAATGAGACAGCCAACAGCCTAACAGCAACCTCAGACCGGCTCAAAGCCTTGGAATCCCTGGCCACCGACACTCAGTCACGAATCGCAAACCTGGAAAACCGAGGTGCTGGACCCCAAACACGAAACACGGAACCCACCTCAAACCCAAGCCACACAACAAGCCACGCCACTGGCCCGACGTTCAAACCCAAAGGGAAAACTGAGGGAAACCCGGGACCAACCAAGAAGAGCACCAACCCAGCATCGGCCCATCACCCAAGCCGAGCGGTCATCCGTTTCCTGCCTGACGGGATTAGGGACGAAGACCGCCTAGACCCAAT
>NW_001889921.1:222311-223018 GCF_000143565.1 Laccaria bicolor S238N-H82
CGAAACTCTGGCGAAGATTAATGATGTGGCTAGTAACCATGAGGACTTGGCAGCGGAAGAGGCATTGATTTTACGTGGGTGCGTGTTGGCGTTCAACAAACAATACCCTCGTTAACATCGTTACGTAGCCCTCAACCGGGGCAAATCGGGGTTTACAAGGATACTTTGGAACGTTTGAATGCGAATATTGCCTTCAAGGCCTCAGATGGTGACCTGGATAGGACGGTGAGTGGCTTGAGGTGGTAACATTTCCTCTCACTCAATTGGTGGGACAGGCGCGACTTATCGAAACCGGAGCGAAGAAACTGACACAGTTATACACAAAAGTCGTCGCAGAAGGTTCATCGGGAGTAACGCCTGTTCCCGGTGCAGATATGATGACCTCTTTCCCATCATCCCTTCTTCCTACGTTATCGCCTGTCGTCACCTTCTTGCGCACACTCCCGGTACCATCCACTCATCCAACTCATCCGGCCGCTCAAGTTATCTTGACGACTTTGAAAGAGGCGCAACGAGGCTACGCCGACATGCGAGGGAACTGGAGCGTAAAGTGCCTGGAAGGGCAGGGAAAGCGGCTTGTAGCTCGTGCGGAAAGCGTGGATCCACTTGTGACAGGAAGGGAGTTTGGGGAGTGGGTCGAGTTAATTCTGGGAACCGCGGATGTACGTTGGCCTCGCTTCTACCCTGCATCCTTGCCTTACCTGTTT
>NW_001889921.1:223182-234844 GCF_000143565.1 Laccaria bicolor S238N-H82
CTCGACTTGGGGATGGAACCTAGTTCCTCCCCATCAGGACCTCGAACAACGCACTTGCCACCTCCAAAAGTGGCCGTAAAACCATTGTCGTCGAGTTGTCCAACAGACACGAGGGTGTATCCAACCTCAGGGGAATAGAGAACTTCCGTAAGGCGCAGCTGCGAGATGTCGGCACCATTAGGTATGTCAATCACCATCTCGCCCTTGCCAACAGCCTGAAAATCTTGCTTGTTGGCAGCTCGGAAAGGCTTCGGCGGAATCTCAACAAAATTTTCGAGATCATCTCGGTACGGCGAAATGTGGGACGTGCAACCCGAATCATAAACTTCGGTACGTGAGATGTTGCATGTGTTGCTACTGGCACTGACAAATGCCGCAACGTGTTCAGGGGTGCCAGGGTCCTCCAGCGCAAACGGCGCATCAACAGCTGGCGCGGGATCTTCGAATAAATCGTCAAAATCCCAGTTGCTCCCTTCAGAACACTCTCCAATGCTTGTCCCTTCATCCGCTGCCTCAGAAAACCAGTCGCTATCAGTAACGGCGCCACTCTCAGGCTCGTCATCCGAATCAGAGTCCGACACATCCTTGAGGTCAGGCATGCTGTCTGAATCAGAGTCCGACACAGCCTGGAGGTCAGGCATGCTGTCATCTGACTCATAGTCAGTGACGGCCACGGCAGCAAAAGCCCCCTCGCATTCGGAGTCCGAGTTCACGCCAACAGCAGCATTGGCAGAGCCGCTTTTTGGTGAGTCTTTCGATTTCTTTCCGTCCTTCGCTTTGTTGGGGCATTTATCCCTAAAATGCCCTTCCCCTCCACAGCCCCAGCAGGTACCACGAGGATATTTGTGGTTACGGCCCCCAGCTTTCCCGCCCTTTGACGAAGACGCAGACGCAGTCATAGCTTCATCGCGATCATCGTCCTTGGGAGACTTCCCATTGGAACGACGTGACCGCTGAATTTTCTGCCGTTCGTACTCCTCAGAGATGAGGGAGATGAGCACGTCGGGATCGATGGTCTTCGTTGTGTGGAAGAGCTTGGCGGCGGCGAGCTGGTTTGAGGCAAAGTTGGAAAGGGACACAGGGAGGGATGAAATGATGGTAGAAAGGTAATCTTTGGTGTCGATCTCGACGCCAACCGTTGCTAACTCCTCGCGCTTCACACGTAGGGAATCCAGGAACTCTCGGACATTGCCCTTCTCAGGGCACTTCATGTCCAAGAAGCGCGCGCGAAGCTCTGTTTGCGCAAACGCGCCTTTCTGGGTAAATTCCGTGGTAATTGCTTCCCAGCGTTCCTTAACTGACGTCTTGTTTCGAACACGCATCAGGGCAGAATCCGGCAATTTCTGGGTGAGCAGGGACCTGGCCGACCGCTCGTCCTTGTCCCATTTCTCGATAGCGGCGAGTTCCTCAGTAGTGGGTGCAGAGGGATTTGCGGCAGTGGGGCGTGGGGTGGTACCAGAGAAGTGACCCCAGAACCCTTTAGGCTGGACGGCGTCTTCGAAACGGAGGGAAAATACAGCCCAGTTGAGGCCAGTAGTATCGAGCTTTGGAACACTCGACGGGAGGATATCGTTGAGCGAAGCGCTGGTGACGGACATAGTAGCAGCGTGCAAGGGGTACACAATAAAAATAGGCAGGGTGCGCAGGGCCCAATAACCTGTAAGATTAGCTATACGAAGATAACGTAGACTCAGTGTTTGCGCAGGTAAGCCAAACGACTGTAGATTCACCTATACGAAGATAACGTAGACTACGGGTGAATCAGTAAAGTGAAATAGAAAGTAAGTAAAAGATATTCACCTCAGTGTTTGCGCAGGTAAGCCAAACGACTGAGGTGGAAGTACGTAGAGTCCAGTATTTATGTTCTACGGAGTAACTAAAGGCACGCATTACATTTGGACGCGTGCAAGGAACATATCACGAGTGATGAAGAATATGAAATATAAAGGAACATGTGAGTAAGGGGAACAGAATGTAAGCAAGGGAATTTATCCGAGGATATGGAGACGGCGAGGACGTCGTCACCTTGATTATTCCAACAGAACGGGCACGGCGCAATGAATGCACCTACACAACGACGACCTGAACGTGTAATATCCTCAGAGCAAGCCGAATTTTCGAGGTGGCGTTGCACACGACGATGACAAATGTTGATCAACAACGATGTGATCGTCAACTATGTCCTCGACCACCATCATCTCCACCACGAACTTTTTCTGCTACTCAAGACGCGTCGTTTATGTAAGGTGAGTGTCTGATTGATATTGTTCTTGACCACCACCCTCACCTACCCGTCAGGGCCAAGCGAGAAAAACTGGCTCGCTTTTCTTTTTTACGCCGTTAATCATGCAAGTGAAGTGATATCCACTGTACGTGACCGTTATCTTACTTTGTTCCTCATCCTGACTACTTATCGTTACTTCATTCAGTGACACCCCAAACTCTTGCTGACGTATTCCGCCCATGTCAGTTGTCACCGCCTTAAAATAATTCGGAGACGCAATCGAGCAACCTATTCGCTGCCCGACAACCACCGCTCGAGGGAAGGCGAGCCCTGAAGGCCTCAAGATTATCTTTTGGATTCGTATGGTACGTCCACGCTGTATCACCTTCTAAGTGTAGTTTTCTGACAATACATTCGTCAGCGTCGTGCCATTTCCTCGGGCTCTACTCACGCACATCGGGGATACGTTCCGGTCCCTACGACAATGTGCTGAGAACTACTTATGGCAGAAAAGAGTTTTTGACGAGGCACAGAGGAGATCCAAGAAGGTAGTTGTGCAGGAGGGTCAAGGCGGTGCTGTATCTCATGTACGAGTGCCATTTTTTCAACAACCATGCCCCTACTAAGACACCTGTACTTCCAGCACCGACACCGACGACATTTCTTTAGCCCACTGAAACTTCAGCCCGCCTACGCACTGCGTTGACGCTTTCCTATCACGTAAATCGATCAACACAGGTTCCACGTTCAACTTACATTGTAGCCCGACACAGCGCCGCCAACCGAACAACAACATCCGACATATTTAACTTTTTCATCATCTTCCAAACCTCTCGAGCCGTCTATTCATCCTCGCACCTTCACTCTCCCTGTGAACACGATACTCTCATCTTACCCTTCGGGGGTCAAATGCTGATTGCGTAACAAGACGTCTTTGCGTCCTCTTGCTTTGGTAGAGCTTCAACTGCTCTTTCCCTGGCGACGAGCTAACGGGTCGCGTTTCACAGCTCGAACTACGAGAAGCAGTTCTGTCGAAGGGGGTGATCGTGTATAGGGCCGTATGAGTCTTCCACAGGGAGGATTAACATAAACGTAGGCGATACTTTTCGTAAGCCAGCTCCTCACTTCGTGCCTATATCAATTAATGACGAGGATACCAATTAGAAAGGAGAGCCGGAAGGAATGGTGCAAGCAATGGGGTACCTACTTGTACTAAAAACGCTGGTAACCATCCAATGACGACACTGGGCTTATAACGTTGGTCCAGGTAATTTTTTGTTCTTCTGCTGCTCTACGCGTCATAATACTAATGTTCAATTTTTCAACGGCAACCATTACTTCTTAGCAACCCACGCGTATTACTTTCCAGAAAGTCAAGTTACGGCGAGTATTTGCTTCCTAAAAATTTCTGCTGGAGGGGGAAATCGTTCGGCATGATTTGCAGAAACATGACATGGACTTGTGCGTGACCTTGACAAGAAGCGAACCCAAGAATCTCCCGACATAATGATAGGTCGCTCCGATTTTTGACCTCGATGCTTACGGTTACGGGGCCCTCGTTAACGCAGGTAAAACGTCAACACTGGTGGACTTATTCTTGGTTTACATCTATTCTTGTCCGCCTAATTTTGGGGTCAGTTATTTCTGGCCTAATTTTGGTGATCTATTTTAACGAAAATACTCGCACCATCAGAGGTCCTAAACGCAAGAAGTTCGGAGGGACATTCTATATTAACTTCGGGTTTTACGGTCGCGGTGTGCTCCATACTTCAAGTTAATGTTTACTGTGGAGGATCCAGGATTTCCCGAAGCCTGATCCTCAGTCGAAAGAATATTTTCAAGGTGGAGGGAGATCAACGATCTCAAATGGGGTATCAGGGTGGCGTCCAGTTTTACGAACAGCCCACTCAAGTTCAGATGTGTGATGTTCAAGAACGCTGAATCGGGTGTCCCAGAGAGAAAGTCGTTGAGGTTTTGTAAGCTTTTCTCGTAGTAGAATCGCTGATTATCGATGGTGAGGGTTTTCAACTTCGGCTGATTCCAACCAATAAATCTCGCAACAGGGATAATGATGCTGCAATCGTAATCCAACTCCCACGCGCTGGTAAAGGAGAAGTTTACTATGTGTGGCAACTGTCGTAGCTGCCAAGAAGGTTTTGGAACAGACCGACAGTTCAGATGGAGAGTCTGCAGAAGTGGAAGTGACGCAAGGGCGTCGAGAACTAGAAGAAATGCCCACTCTGGGTCGGAGGCGCCCAGATCCCAACTAAAACACATCAATATGTGCTCTGAAGCAGGGCATTGGACCTACATGACTGTTCGGACCCCAGTCAAGGACGCAACTGCAGGGAAGAGGAATGTCCTAATCTTGGCCTCCTCTCCTGAAGATACATCCCTGTCTTCCCAGGGATATAGATTGCGAATTTCAAGACGGGTGGCATATTTCGAGGCGGAAGTCGGCTTTGGTTCAGTGGTAGCAAGGCTCTCGACCTGAGATGACAGATGTTGCGGCGATAACTTGATCGTTGACAAAACCTGTGGCTCCCATGCAAAGTTAATCTGTTTGCATACTAAACGCAGAGCCTTTCTAGGATCACGATAATAATGGATCGTAAAACCGGGACTCATTTCCACAATCCGAACCTCCGGCGAGGTTGCTACTTCAGCACCAATGTCTTGGAGAAGCTCCGTGGGCAGAGACAGTAATCCAGTCATGACTCCAGCACTTGTATACCAGGCTAAATGAGTTTGTGTTCGTAGAGTTGGGCGCTTGACGTGTAAGTTATCGCGCTGTATCGCGATTACAAGGTAATTGCCAGTAAACCCCCCGAAGCTGGCCCGAGCGCGTTTTGCGAGAATTCTGTGCTGCCACACTCGGGCGCGTCCTTTTCTGTTTGGGGTTTAGCGGCTACCGCCCATGATAAAAAAATAAGAATGGAGAGATCTCCCGGCCGATTGGTCTTAGTCTTCAGCGTCTTCGCCTCATTCTTGTTATACTAATAGAGCATCACAATCCGAGCGCGGAAGATAGGAATGATACATGAAGATCAAAACGATTAGGCGTACATAATAATAGGATTTGTGATTCCAAACATTCCGGAGCACAGCTTCCGGACTATTTTCTTCGGAGACAGTTGTCATGCTACAACGATACTCTTAATCATCTCTTGTTCAGATGTCTTTTCGAATGTTTCGGGGCTCAATCGCGTTATGCAAAAATTAGTTCCAACTGCGCAAAAACCTACTCCATTATATCGTTGTACGGTGAAACTCATAAATTCAGCCCTTCTAGGTACTTCTCAGTCGTCGCCCACAATTCATCCCCGAAAGCCTCATTTCTTCCATTCTTCGAGGTTGACGCAACCTTCCCAACGGGCTCCAAATACGCTCCTCGATACCGATCAGGATTTTTTCTGACCGCTGGGGATGCAGCCGCAAAACAAGGATTGTACGCCCCTTCATCTGGGTGTTTGAGCGTCATTTCCGTCAGCCTCTGAACAAACCGAGGGAATGGGAGTCGGCCCGTAAATGTATCAATCATTCCTGGGTGCAAGGAGATGCTGATAATGGAGGAAGAGGAAGCGTCAAGGTGACGTTGGAGCGCATTTGAGAAGAGGATGTTAGCTAGTTTGGACACGGCTGAGAATTGGGATAGTTAGAGGTTATCTGGTCATGGAGAAACTGAGTTTCGTACGGTATCTTTCGAGGTCTGAGCGAAAACCCGATTTTGTTCCGTAGCACAGCTGAAAATCCTCGATTGACTGAAAGCGCAGTTTCAGATCTGTGGCTCGTGGTAGCCTGTGAAGGGCTGATGATAACTACACCCGATATCTGTATTGATACTTGATGCAAAAGAAAAATGAATTACTCACGGTAACGATTCTAACATCCGAATTATCCTCCTTTGAGGTTTTTTCGAGCAAAGGAAGCAAGGTTTTCGTGATTTGGAAGGTTCCGATATGGCTAGGGTGTGCTGAATAAATTCTCCGTTTAAAAAAGGCACGGCGCAATTCACTTGACCATCAACACCTCACAAATACCTGCTTAGAATTTGAGTTCAATACGACAACATCAAAGATGGGGTGACAGTACCATCTTGGGTCGGGTTGGTTGGGTCTTCAAATAATCTGGGGGAGAAGCGTTAAGAACTAATTAATAATTCACTTGAGCACCTACACAGCGGCGTTGTTAACTAGCCACATAGACAAGATTAAATTTCCCGCGACGGCATGACAAGACAAGCCTTCTCGGACGTACTGAGGACATCAAGTCTTTCCTCCTTCCTCAAAAAAGTCTCTCCAGACTCCTTCGCTAACGCCGGCGTGCTGAGGTCGCAGAAAAGCCAGACCACATCCCCTGAACCTATCCCTTCTTCTTTTAATTTAGCGATGGCTCCTGCACCCTTCTCCTCGGTCCGCGCGCCCAGGTAAACTTTAGCACCGCGGCGAGCAAGGTGTTTAACTGTGGCATAGCCAATCCCTTTGCTGGAAACGAATGTGAGCTGTCGTTACAGTTACAGTGAAGGAAATGGAATGTCACTTTCCACCGGTAACGATAATTACTTTTCCAGAGAGGTCAGAGAGGTCGGTCAACGGGTTGAACTTTTGAGACCAGAACATTTGACGTAGAGTAGGGAGAGATGTCTCAGAGTAGTCAACGAGAGGTTCAAACGTAGGTGGGGTGCGTAGCAACTTCTCCGTCCTTTTATATCCCAATTTCAAGGCGACTATCTTGGTTGGCGGATATCAATCCTTCTCGTTGCCTTATACGCCTCAGATATCCATAGCTGCACGCAATCCTTTGCCCCTATCAGGCGTCCGTCCAGGCTGTTTTTGCACCTAAAGGAGCGCTCTTACCTCTACGGTCGGAGCATTCTATTTCCGAAGGAGATAATGAAGTGCTTCAGAGTCTTCGATGAGTCACGAGTGGATCTGTCGGTGCGGTGCAGCTTCCCCGTTTTTTTAAAAACAAATTCCTCTGCCTTTGTCAGGGGAAAAGTTGGATCGGGCTAACAGTTAACACCTGATCTAAAAAATATTGATGAATCGATACCTTTGTATCTGAATTTCTCAACGAGTGTTCCAGCTCAATTCCTGCATCGTTTTCGACTGCTCCATCTCATTCATTAGAAGTTCGAGGGCCGAGAGCATCTATTTGTCCAGAAACGCTTCTCCAGACTTCTTTTATGAACCAGGCGTGCTGATGCTGCAAAGGAAAGAAAACCACGTAAACTGCAAAGCTTGAACGTACAAGAAGTAAGTACGTTCTACGCGTTTGGACCCCGGCGTCATGAATACCAAAATCTGCAAGAATTTCGTCAGCTGCGCCTGAGAATATCGGTTGGTAACGAACCTCTAAATGTAAGAATCCATTCCCATTGATGCGAGAGGAGGCCTGAGATGCCCGTCGCGTCTTGGTCCTGTCTTAGTTGGTGGTTTGGCACAGAGAGGTCAAGGTGCGTGACAAACAAACCACATCAACGATGAATTGATGCCACAGTGCTCGTCTCCGACCATCACTGCAGCAGTCCCAACGATCCCCTCTTTCTGAGCTGGCGAGATGGACGACGAAACAGCGGAAATTGAGCTGGTAACGTTATCTCAGAGGTTTACTAGAAGAAATGCGCTTACACCCCGCGTTTAGCTCCAGCAAAATCTGAACAAAACCAAGCAGATCTCGAAACGCATGACCAGTACGCCGTTCTCTGACATTTGGCCTGCATCGCACTCACCTGACCAGCCATTCTTGATAGCTTCGATACCCGGATAGCAAAGCTCGAAAAGTCCATCTTACCGTTATACACGGCAGCGCAAATTTTGAACCGACGGAGAAGCAGTAGGTTGTCTAGTGCTTTACAGGTTGCGTTGCGCTGATATTATCAAGACATTGACGAAACTCTGGCGAAGATTAATGATGTGGCTAGTAACCATGAGGACTTGGCAGCGGAAGAGGCATTGATTTTACGTGGGTGCGTGTTGGCGTTCAACAAACAATACCCTCGTTAACATCGTTACGTAGCCCTCAACCGGGGCAAATCGGGGTTTACAAGGATACTTTGGAACGTTTGAATGCGAATATTGCCTTCAAGGCCTCAGATGGTGACCTGGATAGGACGGTGAGTGGCTTGAGGTGGTAACATTTCCTCTCACTCAATTGGTGGGACAGGCGCGACTTATCGAAACCGGAGCGAAGAAACTGACACAGTTATACACAAAAGTCGTCGCAGAAGGTTCATCGGGAGTAACGCCTGTTCCCGGTGCAGATATGATGACCTCTTTCCCATCATCCCTTCTTCCTACGTTATCGCCTGTCGTCACCTTCTTGCGCACACTCCCGGTACCATCCACTCATCCAACTCATCCGGCCGCTCAAGTTATCTTGACGACTTTGAAAGAGGCGCAACGAGGCTACGCCGACATGCGAGGGAACTGGAGCGTAAAGTGCCTGGAAGGGCAGGGAAAGCGGCTTGTAGCTCGTGCGGAAAGCGTGGATCCACTTGTGACAGGAAGGGAGTTTGGGGAGTGGGTCGAGTTAATTCTGGGAACCGCGGATGTACGTTGGCCTCGCTTCTACCCTGCATCCTTGCCTTACCTGTTTTCTTAGGAGGAATACAAGCTCCTTCAAGAACTAAGTCCACTATCGAGCACCGCGCTCGTGGCGTCAGCGTTTGGAACGCTGCTGACTCCCATCCTCAAACTCTTCAACTCAATATTGGCGGCCCTTGTAACTCTCGTGAAAAAGTCACTGCACAGGTACACCTTCCTTGCCCTATCCGCATTTGAGGGCCTGCTTTCGCTGCAAAATCACTGGGACGACCTTCTATCTCGTCGTGATACTGCGACGGACAAGAACGAACTCAAGGACGCTATACAAACCCTCCGCGCCTTGTGCCTTCGCAGTTTCCCCGAGTTCCTTGCGGATATAAAGTTGGGCGCGACGAGCAGGGGCTCAGACACCAGCACCAAACTTACGGGTTTCACTCTGTCGGTATGTTCATTTGTTGTCCGTCCTTGCTAGATGTCGATTCATATCACTCTATAGACTGTTAGATACATAGCCAAAGTGCCTGAAGTTCGAAGTGCCGTTTCCTCGGCACTACTCGCGCTCGGGGACGGGAACTGGAAGATGGGCGAAGGCATTCAAGTGGGCCAAGCTCGCGAGGGCGACGAATCCGCCATTCTCGAACACTTCATTGGTTAGTTGAGTTTTTGTCTCAGCGGACATGATACTTAGTTACACCCAGGCGACGTCATCATAACCAGCCTTACCAGTCTAACTGCCATTTCGCGAACCTCCCGCCGCCCAGCCTTCGGCTCCATCTTCCTGCTCAACAACGTCTCCTATTTGCGCGAACACCTCCTCATCCAACCCACCAACCCCTCCATCTCCAACCTCCTCCCTCAATCCGCCGTAGACGCCCTCAACTCCAACTTTCGGACAGCCAAAGCCGGATACTTCGACTCGAACTTTTCACCCCTCATGCAGGCACTGGCGGACGACCCCAGGGATAAGAGCAGCAAAGGCGCGGCGAAGGAGAAGTTTACCCGGTTTTTCGACCTCCTGGATGAGGTTGTGGAGAGGCATCGGCTGGCGAAGGTTTTGGAGGACGAACCTGCGGGTAGGGAAACACTTGGGGAGGAGGTTATTAGACTTGTTGTTCCGGCGTTGCAGCGTTTCACGCAGAGGCAGAAGGACAAGGATTTTAGTAAGAGTGAGTGGTCTTGATTTTGAGTGCACGTTCAACTTCTGATCACGTGATTACTTTACTTTCTCAGACCCACAGAAATGTAGGGTTGTTTAGCTTCTCCCGTCTGCTTGGCCCTGACACTCTGTTCTTTCTTTCAGATATCAAGAGATCAGCAGAAGAAGTTGAACAACAGCTTTACGCCCTGTTCCACTGATTCTGTAGTCATTTTATCTGCTCACTGGTTGCGCCGTCTTCATATCCATTTTCCCCGAGATTCCCAGTGTTATATCCGTGTATGCTCCGTTCTGTCCGTTTGCGAACCAAGTTTTTTAAAAGGTTTATTCATTTCAAACGTGTGGATTGTTAAAAGACTTGGAACCGTTTATTGGCTGCTCAGTCCTTCTGTCCCCTCTCATGAATCCCGGTCATTTCTGCTTGTAACTTAGCTGGCTCATGTGTTATAGGTCGAGAGGCACTAACACGCTTGTTCACAAAATGCTCCCAAGTTCACTTCCAGTGAGATTTTGCGCCTGATCGTCCCGATGCAAAACCGTTTACTTATTTCGAGTTTTCAGTTCTGAGAATGCAGACGCCAAATTACGACCAAATGGTTCGAACCCATGTCGATCCTTGATATTCCTCGAATGGCGTGGGCGTCGAGCTTTATGCCGCCTATCTTCACGAGAACCTTGAACGTGGAAATTAGCGATGATAATAAGACTCTTCATCTGGGCAATCAGTCTCCCAACTTTCTTTTGATTCCAACACCTGTCAGATGTTGCGAAAGTCTCTCAACCCATCAATCGCAGGGACTTCCAGGTCATCTATCTACTCATCCCGCTGTCTTCCAAGTAATTCGTCGCAAAAGGATCATCCGCCCATACAGTCGCCTGCTTTTGGGCAGGCACCAAGCCGTATATTCCAACAGGTTGTATTGAAACCGCAACCCAAGCTCCGGGCGTCGCCTAAAAGGTGAATTCCTGGGAAATCACAAAATATTCCCATCTGACCTTCCTCCGCTTAGAACGTATGGTTCGTCTTAGACTAAGTTGGCATAGAGCTTGACATTTTAATTCTTGAGAACGCGAGGATATCGCTCGGCGCATGGACTTTCACCGCCTATACTTTTGCATCTGTCAAAGCGCAGGGGTTCATGCAAAGCGGGTTATAAGCAGCATATTCTTTGCACTGCGTATCTGTGCGGTTAGTGCTTATCTTCATATTAGTCTCCTGGCTTTGACTCTTGTTGTTCGAAAGCGCATTCCTTCCCACTACAGTATGCACATCTTTTGAACAATATGGAAAGTCTTCGCCTACGGAGCTTTGAAAGCTGGAATGGCGCCCTCCAAACTCGTCGACAACAAACTTTAAAACCAACATTCAGTACAGCGCTGAACGATTCTAAAAATAAGATTGTGAATATGACCATGGAAGAGTGTTTCCCGGTTCGTATCTTTCGATTCAGAGGCTGTCCAAAGATAAGGACCCAGGGCACGGGTTACACCAAATACCAACCTTGGAGGCAAATTTCACATTGTGAAGAAGGCAGTTGCCCCATGACGCGAGAGTGGACTTGACGCGGACTATGAGACTGACACGCTTTACCAATTTGAGTATTGTATAAAAACCTCATAAATGAGTTTATTTAATTCCAGCCATGAGCGAGGCCCCAACTATCCCCTGGCAACTTTGCCTACGTCAAGTCGGAATCGCTCATCCCGCGATGTATCGACATACCTCGCTCCACAACC